>NC_039492.1:9423643-9723643 GCF_003590095.1 Trichoplusia ni
TATGGAAATTCTAAAGTAAATAACATTACATTTGTTTAACCCCGCGATATTGTTCTAGAAGTCAAGCATTCAGTGTAACTGTTACATATGGCAATGTGACTTCAACACAATACGTGTAACGGAGATTCACAATGGATGGACAGAATTGATAGACGCTGTATACGACGATATTTCGTAGAATACCCACAAAATTGGACGTGCCACCGCACAAAGGTTCTCAAAGATTTACAGCGGTCCGGTCTTAGTCCAGTACACTCGGTTGCAAAAGATTCTCCTTTTTGTGCCTGACGCTAATCCCAGCTTTTGCTGGGTCTACTATCACACGTACTCTTGAGGTAAACCACTCAAATACCATTGAAAATGTTGGAGACAGTAACCTTCATTTATTATTAAACGAAGTGTGCAAGTTCATGATAAACACTAGATTATTAATTAACGCATATTAACAAAGTTTTGATATTTATTTTATGTTGCGCAAAAATATATAGCTTATTATGTATAGAAGCTGACTTTACGAACATAAATATTGGACTAGCCCTGTAGGTACGCAAATACACTTCTAGTTTTATGTCAACTTCAGCCGTCGCCAGAATAGAACCCACAAAAGGTTGTATAACAATATTTTTGGTGAAATGAAACTGTCAATAATTCTACTTATTCGTTTGAAAACACACTTTTCTTTGTTGGCATTAAATGAGAAATTTGTTTGAAAGTCAAAGTACGAATTAAATTCCAATAACACGAAAAGCTATTTGACCTTGTATCGGTTTCCTTTCGGCATTGTTCCTTTTAACAAGTGTTTACATACGAATGCTTTTCATTTGTAATTGCTTTTGTTTTACGAGTGTTGTATTGTTATCATCAATTTGACCCCGACCTTGAATTGATCTTTGCGTTCGGAAGTTCTTTCATCTTTCTCCTGCCAGTATCTCCTAATTCCAATTTCAAATAATTCCACAACAATACGTAAATCGTCTAGTGGTTTACGTGCATCCATTCCGTTTTACGATGTTTTTATTGTTCAACCATTTTATCGCGTATCTTTTCCTATATACATGAACATGTTTATGAGATTCTATTCAGCGATGGGAACTAACTCTCAGTATGCATTATCACTTGTGAATATCGAGTTTTCAATATCCTTTTTCGTTTCGAAGTGAGTTTGACTAACGTGTTTGAGATGGGTTCTCCTTTTGTACCGATAGCCCTTTCTTGGGTATCAAAACGACGTCACCTTGCTTTGTAGCCTGGATTTTACTACTATATATCACACGCTTGATGTTCCTTCCTCACAACAATGTACAGTTTTATGTGAAATTTGTGTATCTGTTTACTTGCACCAGTCTCTTGGTATGTTTCTGAGCTACCTTATCTACTTTCGTTATCATAATGTATTATGATCATACGTTTTAACATGTTGATGGTTCCCATTTGGCAGAATTGTTTTGTTTGTATCCATTGTATATTGTTGTTGTTGCTAGTCCCACTCCACTAATTCAATTTGCGTTTTCCTTCTATCCCAATTACGAAAGAAACGTTATTTCATTCAGGGATATTGTTTCTAATTAAAACTTTTTTTATAACCTTATTTATTTATTTATTTATTTATTATAAACTTCATCGTAAATAATCAATATTATCTGTTAATTGAAATTATTTACGACACCATAAATTGATTAGAATAATTATCCGGATTCAGGTAGCTGGAGTGTTGCCAATATAAAGTAACGCATAGGCGAGTTATCTTGCGAAAGTATTTACAAATCGAAATTGTTTTAGTTTTAAATATTTTCAGTTAGAAATTTATAGCTCTCATTCGGTTCCAATCAAAACATGGTTTACTCGGAAACTGAGTTGGAATGGCAGCAGTAAAATGCGCGAACAGTAAACCGGTGTCCTGTTTGTGAAATAATTTGACTTGAAGCCAAATGATTTGACTATCACTGGTAAAGCATTGTTTGATATTTATGATGTGCTGCCTTGATAATAAGTGTTACATTGAAGGCACGTCATAACCGACGACATTGTTTTGAAGCGGAAAATGAATCTGATGGAAAAAATGGTATTATCTTATCAGATAGCTGCAATCTGCATAGTGCAAACTTATCAGTATGTGTTTCTTACCGTAATTTTTAGATACAGAAAATACCTATGTTAGTGCATATCTACTTATATAATATGTATCTACCTTGGGTTTAATTCTTTACCGTCTTCATTAAGCTCTTCATGATTATATGCGTTTATCAAGTAAAATACAATATACAATTTTATTGACTTGGACTCATTTTCACCTTTATCTTACCTCTATTTTACGGTCTTATAAAGGTCCGGAATATATTGATACTGAGTCACGTGTCGACGGATTGGGGTTAAAGATTTCACTTTAACCGTCGTCATTACTTTACGGTAATTGCAATTAAAACTTTACTTCGGTTCTGTGATACTGCACTGCAGTAATAAAATAAAAGTTTCGCTGCTATCCAGTGTTGTGACTTACTGTTAATGACTACGGATCTATTGCATTAATGTTTTCTTCATCCTATTCTGGTTTACTCAAATGTCACGACTAGTCGTCTTTATCAACCGACTTCAAAAAAATGATGTTCACAGTTCGCCTTCTTTTTTTGCGTTTGTTATTACCTCAGGACTTCGGGCTAGATAGAACCAATTTTGTTGATTATTTTTACGTTAAATAGCTGTCATTTGTTCCTATAATTTTAAGTTTGGCTAAGTACTTTTTATCTATAGTCGGCTGTACAAAAATGTACAATATTATTAACCAATCTATCCATAAAATTTTATATTTGCTTTTAAATTAATTGTTTTTTTATGTGTAATATGATAAATTAAATAACGTATTACGACATACGTTTGTTACGCAATAAGATGTTTATCAGTTTTTTTTAATTACCTTTAAAACTAATCATGGACGATGAACCAAATCTCTAGTGAAATGAAATTAATTTAATAAGTGGTTATGTGTACCGCATCGTAGTATTACGTATTCAAAGAATATTTAATTATATAACAGACTATTTTGTATACCCTACGGAATGGTTAAGTGTGAGTCATAGTTTTTAACAGAGCGTAAAAAATGTTATACTTTCTATGATGGTATATTTATTGGTTAATTTATGTCCTTTTGGCAAGACAAAATGGAATAAATCTTTAAATAGTAAAATCGTTGAAAACTCAATAACGCGTAACTTCAATTAATATAAATTCCGTTACTGCATTATCTAAATACATTTATAAATATAACTTATAAATAAATATGACTTCCAACGATCGCCATTCTCACGCAAAATTAACTTGAAGTTGTATAAGTCAAGGTTACATTGCAATGGGTATGGCGCGCCACCTAGGGCTGTGACCTCAAACTCACCCTTGTTGACTCATTGTCGTTATTTGATCGCTCACATGCCGAATCAACGTGTTATTTACTACTAATAAACTTGGGCTAGATGGCAATTAACTTTGTTTCACTATTTTCTTTTTTTTTGGTTTTCATTTATCACTGTAAGAAGTTCTGAGAGAATTTAGACTTGTTTCTTTTTCGTGTAATTGTAATTCTCTTTTCTTTTCTTTTTTTACAATTTTCTTTTCGCTCAAGGCTCCGTCTGCACTAATATTGGTAGTCGCTGAAAAAGAGTTTATTTTGCAGATTAATAGTTACTTCCATCGTAAATTTTATTAAAATTAGTAAAGGATGCGTTTGAGCGTGATGAATGAACACAACGTACCGACACCAAAGCGCGAATTAATTCAGATATATAAAAATCATGTTCACCCTTATCTATTTAATTCAAAAAAACTCATGAGTACCTTCTAAACAACTTAACGTTTAATACACTATCGTCCACGTCGTCAATCTACATGGACTAGTAGCTATTTCTCTCGCAGCTACTTCAATAAATTCCTAGTGACAGGCGAGGGAACTCTACGTAGTCTTTTAAAGATCGATTGACCTACTAACTTATGTTATTTTCTAAATTGCTAAAAAAAATAGAAAAATGTCCAAGAAACTGGACCGTGGACTGTCGTACTTGAACAAATTCTTCAAATTAGTGCCGAAATATGTTCAGATATATAGGTCGTTACTAACTAATAATTGGCTATAATAAATTAATGTCATCTAATCTCATCAGTAAGATAAAAAGACAGGGAGTGTCTTAAGTGGTTCATTGATCAAGTAATTGTTTCATGCTGTTTCACAATACATATTCTACTACCATCATACTAACTCATGGGCTTATACTTCTAACCGTACATAGGAAAGCATCTGAAGACAAAAGTGGTCTAGTATGGGAAGCTTATGTTGCCTTGGGTACGAAAGTATTAATTATCATTACGTATTTTTCCATTTGATTTTTTTCCCCTACATAAATTACGTAACAGTATAATGGCTGTACTTAAAAATACATAAAATTCGCTCAGAAAATTCGTTCCCAGAGTTTCCCCACAAATTGATACGTCGTCGGGCGAATCGTCGAAATGTTGAAAACGAATTTTGGTGACGGTAATAAAATTCTGGTTGATTGATTAATTGAAAGTGTTTCCCAAATTAAATTCGCTGCGGTATACCATTTTCATGCGCATATTGCATAATAGAGGTGTCACTTTAATGCCTTTGAGTTAAAATGTATTCCCGTTTGAATAAACCATCTCTTAAATGATAAAACATGTGAAACCTCTTTTTAACGTAACTTATTTAGTGTAACGCTTTTGTGTCATGTTTGAATGAACATGCACAAAGACAAACAAGCGTAGATTGCAGCAAATACTTATCCTACGCGAGTATCGAACCCGCGACACGTCGCGCTCAGTGAGTTTGGCATGGTGACCTATATACCACTGGGCTATCTAAGCACAAATAATCACCCTTGTCTGATAGTTCATGTAAAGCATACTTAGGTTTAATTGTTTAAATGTATATATACTTAGATAAATTATTTTCATCAGTGACATATTTAATTATAATCTTTAAGGTGTATCTGCTATCAACCTGTGTCGACCTAGCTTAGCTACTTGGTGACATGGGTCCGAGTCCCAGCGGTCTTTACAAAATTGAAATCCCATTTGAAACGAGATGTCAACCGCACAGTATCGTGGTTAACTATAGGTAATCTCAGGGGTTGTGATAAGTATGAAAAGGTTTATAAGGGTTTAAAAAAATATATATTTTTGTGAATTTTCTGACAGCTCTTTCCGTAGGAATCTCATTTCAAATATTCAGATAACTAGGGATAGGTAGTGTGAATAAATAGTTGAACGTTACTAAAGCATGTTTTCCTTTGGTGGAATGATTAAAATTTATTAAAAACGTGTCAAGTGTGAGTCGCTCTTGCGGGCTCCATACAAGTAGGAAAAATTGACACCCAGCAAATTTGGCCGTACTAACCGCTGCTTAAACTTGATTTTTAAAACATTCAACTGACTATCAAACACGGTTCATGAGATATAGCCGCACGGACAGAGTCTTAGTAACAGTTCCATTTTAACTCTATTATATACAGATCAATGAAAACCATTTTTTTTTAAATAATCGCGTTAAAAGCCTTTTGCCTTTTACTAAAATTGTGGCTACCCGAGCGGTAACGCTAAACTGACATAAACATCTACTTTTTAGTAAACTCTCCTATTTTTTTACTTAGAAATGAACTTTAAGTATAAGGTTATCCTTAATATGATTAGATTTTAATGACGAGATATAAGAAGAGAATACTAATAAAAGGTTGCGTCTAAAATATCACGATAATATTTCGTAAAGCAAGCAAAAGTTACTAAGGCGGCCTTTCAGAATCTATTTTTGTTCTCTCTAAATCACCTAGCGAAATTATGATTTTCTTCGCCATAAGGTTTGACCGTATCTCGTAATTATAGCCCTAGCTTTTATAGAACATACAAATGAAATTTATCAAAACCGCTCACGCGAGCTTTATTCATATTTCCTAATATTTTTAGCACTAAATCTAGACTTCAGATTAAAAGGCAATGATGATGAATCGTCGGCCATTTTTGTAAACCTGCCCGTATTGTTACTTTTTTAGGTTACCTATTTTGTGTGTTGTAGCCGAAATGCTTTGTTAAAACACATTGTTTACTAGAGCCTAGAGCTTTTAAATTCGTTGTTAAATGACCGTTTTTACATTCAAACTGTAAAAAACAGGTATTTTTTCAACCATATGTTGTGTAAGCGATTTCAAATGAAGCGTAGTTTATACGCGGCCGTGTTTTATGTACATATAATTAAGGTTCCTTACACAATGGGTAAATACGGAACCCTATTACTACCCCATCACTGTCTGTGTGTCACCAGGCTGTATCTCAGCAACCTGTCGATAATTTACGTTTGATGCCGCTATAATTAAAAGGACTAGAAAGAAAATCAGGCTCTAGCAAGGATGGTAACGATAAAAACAGTGTGATTGCAAAATAAGCCAATTCGTACGGATCCTCAGTGTTGCAAATTCAACCCGCACTTACCGGTTATATAAATATTACGTCGATCTCATCTCTCTGTATTAATATTTACCAACCCTGACACCTGTGCCCACAATACGTGGGCTTAGCAAGACATTGTAAGTTAATTAATACCAGGTGTACTTGAAATTATTGTTAGCAACATAAATACGAATACTTAACTTAATGTAACAAAACTCGCTCCTAAATAAAATTTATTTTCGTTATACACTCCAAAATACACAATAACTCTTAATAGTGACAAATAGAATTAGCTGGTTTTACAATTTATTTTCTGAAATGGGATTAGGTATACGAGTTTTTCAAAGGCCGGTGTGACGTGCGGTGATTCTGTTAAAACTTGAATTTAATAAAATAAATAATATCTAACATTAATTTACGGCCTACACTTAGAATTTAATGTTAAGTTATGAATCCGGTTTACATAGATAATATTACACCTACGTCGCGACGTTCAAGTTTTGTTTGTACTGACTACCACCACGTCTTATGATATTGTTATGTTTTTGGAAGCGTGACACCGCAATACATTTCGTAGAGCGCTATCTCCCTCTAAAACTCGCTATTATTTTGCTTGCTGTAGCGGTAGGCGTTGTTAGTAAATTAATTCAGCTACTATGTAATTTGTTACTATTATAAGGGCGTCGTAATAATTTTAATATTTTAGTATTACCTAAGTGAAGAGGATTTAAGGCACTTGAGTTACAAAACAATATGTCATCGAAAACTTATTCTTTGTCGTCCAACTTATATTAACAATGTTCTATAATGCAATACAGAATGTTGCCCACATTTTCCATGTTTTCATCGTTAAGTTCAGTCAAAGTTTCCCCTAGAATTTACACTTTATTACTGAAGTTGCAACTGAAACTTTTTAAAGGCGAGCTTTTACAAGTGCCGTATGTAACTAGAGCGAAACATTTTGAGATGGAATGTTGAAAAAAAAATGTACAGAAATTGGGGCGAACTCGCGCTTTGTACCTATGGGAAGTTTAAAAGCGGTGGTGTACAGAAATCATTATTAAAAATGCGCGTATTTTTTTGCCACCAAGGCGTTCTAAAAATTGGAATAAAGTGCATTTATTCTCAAAGGTATGAATATGAAACACACATGTATAATTTATTCCAGGCATCAATTTTTTTTTTGCGAAAAATTATATCTCATTACGTGGAATTATGTATACCGTTAAATAAACGTATTTTAATTTAATTTAATTGAAAGTAGTTTGTAAATATATTAGCTATAGTCATAAAAGAAATGTTTTTGACATAAAACTATTTTAGAACGTTTTACATCGCGGTTCATATTCAATAAATAATTCTCTCAAACCTCAGTTATCATCAAGCGTTTAGTTAGCGTAAATACGTCTAGGATTAAACATAATTTGCGAAACGATTAGGAATTACCAACTGATTTATGTTTGGGAGGCAGTTTCGCTATTAAATCGGTCCGGTTAGATGAATCCTACGGCTAATTGCATTTGCTTCCGATTTCAGCTTCAATCCATAGCATTTCACTTATTACTAGTAGATATATTATGTATTTCGTATATTTTCAGTCAATACTGGTTGGGAAGTTTGAAAGTGGCACCGGTTACAGAGAAACTACGTGGTAACCGGCTGTCATGGTATGGGCATGTTACGCGGAGGAATGAAAATCATGTGGTGAGGAAGGCGTTAAGCCCATGCTTAACGCCTTCCTCACCATCCATCCACATCCATATGTGGATGGATATAGGGGAAGAGGACGACCAAAGAAGCGATGGATGGATTGTGTGAAAGACGATATGGCTGTAAAGAGTGTTTCTTGTGAGATGACGGCCGATAGAAAGGTATGGAAGAAGATGACATGTTGCGCCGACCCCAAATAAAATAATCGGGATAAGGGCAGGGGAATGATGACTGGTTTTCAAACCCGGAGTTTAAGTTATGTTTTTGTGGAGTTGAATCGTGACAGTGCACTACACGGTGTATATACCTCTCTCTTTCTACGTGCTAGTATTAGATCATTTAGAACTCAACGTTAAGTATGAAAATGATGTCAATGCTGTACACTATCAAATTAATTTTACTGCTTTTAATTATCATTTACTTAATTGAAGTTATTAATGTTAATGGTTTTTACCGCATTAAGCTATATTATTATGTTCTTTTCTATTTTTGACACCATTATAGAGAAACTACCGATTTCATACAACTCACTGCCATCATATTATCTGTGAGGGTATTTTTAATTCTTCATTAAAAATATTCTTTATAAAAACATAAAAAAGATACGGCAAAATTCCTTGATTGCCACATTTCATCACCGACCGAGAGATTACGATTGAAACCTATATTCGTCCTCAATGGTAAGCTTAGTTCGGCCGCAGAGAAAACAGGGATTTTCTTATCCTGACTAGATTACCGTCTTGGGATCTAGAACGAAAATATTCCGTCCGTTCCCGGGCATTCCAAAAGGTCAATATTCTTGTCTTAGTTACGTGAATATTATTATAGCTAAGGATTGTGGGATGGTTATTTCACTAACGTTGTTTGTTTTCGCATAAGCGTACAAAAAAGTTTGGCTAAACAATATTTGATCATTTGATCAGTGTGTGGGAGGTGCAGTAATTTCGAAACAATCAGTTGTTCTCATTTAGGTTTTTTTTTTTTTGCCACAAAACCAAACAGCAACCGATAGCAAAAGCTCGCATATAATACTATGATGCTAACATTCTTATTATTCGTCACTTAATACGAATAGAAAAGAAAATATTAATACAAATAGGTTTATTGAAACCTTTTCCACTTTAGCTTCCAATGCTAAATATGTGTTGATATTAAAGTCATACTATTAAATATTTCATTTAATATCTTATTTACAACTTTAAAATTGGTTTCGAAGTCTTCAAAGTAAATATATTATTACTAGAAATTTAATAAGTACAGCTATTATTGCTTTACTAAATACTTTCTAATTGAAAATCATAATTGTCGGTGCTTTCTACACATTTGTCTAGTGAAAATCTCATATAATAATAACTCCTAAGAAAATTTCATATTTTCTTTCATCATCAAATGTTTTCAGTGTAACGTAAAAATATTATTAATTCATCTTTCATAACCCTGTTTTATGACGTTTCTTGTGAACAAAACAAGTAGGTAAATAATTGTTTATGAGATATAAAACTTCGCTCTGAATTTTATATGTTTATAATAAATGTCTTGTTGCATTAGCTAATAGAAAAATGAATGTCTTATAAAAACTGATGGAACTGTGTATGAGACCTGTTCAAAATTTATACTAGAGATGAAGTTTTCCTGTATTCTAATCCGAGTGTATTTTTTTTAGTCACAATAATTATTAATTAAATACGGTTCCTAGACCACCAATCTCTTATTGCTATTGAATTTTATTAAACTACAAAAAAATTAAAACATCAAATATGAATGAAGTTACCTTGTTTATATCCTCCTTTATACTTTTAACTAGAGAACAATTGACACTGAAATTAATCATTTTCATTACATTATTCATTAATTAAAAGCTGCCTAGTGAGATAGTACGGTAAACAATTAATTGTCACATTATAGCTGAGTAAGCCTTGATCCCAAGCTATGGGTTCACAGGTAATAACATAGAGGAAATAATGTTCGACACTAAAAACATGTCTCTTTACTTAAATACCTAAGGACGATCTTTCAGTCATTCTGATATCTCAAAAAAGCTGTTACTCGGTAAAACCAAATACTATGTACACTTCGATTGCGGTTCTATGCATGAATCTGTATGCGCGAGGTACAGGTTCAATCCCAAAGCAAGCGACATGACACGTATTAGTAAAAAACGATACAAATTATGTAAGTTTCCTATCTTTAGAAAAGACTACCAACTATCAAAACATGTGTGATATTGACAGGTTATCTATTCATATGACAAAAGGTTTCAAGTTTACAATTTAGGATGACAAATACAAATGTGTGCCTTGTTAATTAATTATTAATTATCGAAATAGAAACGGTTACACGGCTACACGTGCCGAACCCTTATCACGCATCGCCCGAACGTGGACTATTATATCAACATAACGATGTACTTATATTTATTTATATCGATAAATCTTGCTGTTGTTCTGAAAGGATCATATTAGATAGATTTTTGTGGTTCCGTAACGCTGCATCCTCATAAATCGTGCTTTCCACGAATGAGTGTTTTTGTTACCGATGAAACAAATAAAACTTCTATTTTAGGGCAAAAATAGATATTTTTATGACATTCGAAAGATAATGCTTAGTAAATGTGACTTGGAATGCTTAGGAAACGCGAGTCTGACTCTGACTTGACCAGTTTTTTATAATCCTATTAAGAGGTTTAAGAAACATCCTCTTATACTTACTTCATATAATTTGTAGTTTAAAAGTAATGGAAAAAAGTCACTTAGATGTAGTGTATAGCTATCGTTTTCGTATCGTAATAATTATTTGATCTAATATCACAATATTTCCTATTGTAATTTGCGCCAATAGAATAAATTGTTATAGAATGAATAATATTAAGTTTATGTCCAATTCGCTAAACAAAAAAATATATCTATATTTTCTGTGGATTTTTCCCAGTTAGATAAGGTGTTATCCGTCATATTCTCCAGGGTATCTAACGGTTAGTTAATGCTTGGAAAATCCCAACCTAAATTTTGTGATTTGTCCGTGATAACGTAATTGGTAAACAGATTATATTTGTTAAATAAATACAGCTTTCAGTGATATTGTAATGAGAGGCCTTTGTCCACCAGTAGACCGTAAGCTAAGTTAATTTATTTTAACACTAGCTTTCTGTTTGAGGCTAACATCTAGTATTCAAACAGTATGTTTAGGATTACGTATCCAAAGTTAGTAGTATTGCCCATGAAGTTGTGTGTCTGTCTGTCACCAAGCTGTACATCATGAACCGACATGACAAGGCGGTTCAAAGATTATCAAAAATCACAGATGTCTATCTGACGTCGCTATAACAACTAATAAAAACCAATATTTTGAAACAATAACTCAGCTCTTTGCTTAAACAGTTAATTGCTTAAAATCGAGAAAGATCTATCTAGTTCCAAGCATGCTTTTGTTTAAGATATTTATTTGAGTATACCCCACAAGCTTATTGTCTATTAATCATCTCTTCGATAACCTAGTTCCCTCGCTGATTCTCACGCGTCGCGTGGAATATTGAATGCACGTTTTTTCTTCTTCATTACCATAGAATACATTATTATAATCATTCCCCTATTTATATAGATCTAGAGTACGAACAATGTACGTACAGTCGACATCGAAATTAAGCGTACATTATTAACGTCAATGATAATATTATATTACACCATTGGGTAAGTCGGGGTGGAAAGATCCACACGATTTTTAAAATAAACCTAAACATTATTATGACTCAAATACGAAATTCATTTTTGTAAGCTGATATCAACTCTAAAACTTCCACTTGAAAAAATATGAG
Source organism: Trichoplusia ni (assembly GCF_003590095.1). NCBI lineage: Eukaryota > Metazoa > Arthropoda > Insecta > Lepidoptera > Noctuidae > Trichoplusia > Trichoplusia ni. Next base: position 9,435,609 of record NC_039492.1, read on the forward strand.
TTTAACCCGTTTTCCTAAACAATTTTACTTCATGAGTATGGCTATGTTATCTATACTAATATTATAAAGGGGAAACCTTTGTATTTTTGTGTGTTTGTATTGAATAGGCTCAAAAACTACTGGACCGATTTCAAAATTTCTTTTTCCATTATTTAGAGGGATTCTTCCGAATCCGTAAAGGCTACATTTTATCCCGGAAAATAAACTTAAAAAATAAATGTCCACCCGTGCGAAGCCGGGGCAGGTCGTTAGTCCTTAATACACCTAAATCCAAGATATCACACATAAATAAATAACGCTAAGTCATAATCATAGAATATTACAAAGTTATATCATCATTCCATTGTGTTACGAGTCGATAAACTTCATAGTAGAACTAATTAATACTAGTGTTAATGTGTCAGCTTTATGCACTCGGTCATACAAGGCACCGGCAGATAACAATGTTTTGATTTGTATAAGCATGTTTTCTACACATTCGTATGAGTAACGGCATAATGACGATTATGAGCCCAACTTTTGTGTAATAAAACTTTGATTACAAATTGTCGTAAAGAAAAATTTCTTATATTAGGACTTGCTCTTGCTCGCTGCTTATCCCGCCTAGATGTCAGTTATAGCTGCAAGAAAATCATGCTTCTTTTACAAGTATGATAAAATAATCTGTAGCTAATGTGACAGTACAAGGCGTCAGCTATCTTCATATTAAATATTGTTGATATACACACGTATAAACGTACTTACATACTTTGGCATTTATTATATTAGATGATGTGTATAAAATATACATATCTCCATTCCAATTTATAGAGCTTCTAAGCCAAATGTTGTATAGCTGAAATATGCAGACCATTTTACTCTTCTTACCTTAATTTTTAAATATTTCTCTAGCATATTCTCTAGCTTCATAAATGTATAACACAATAATTCCTTTTCAAACCTATAAATTATCCGATCAATGTGGTCGCAGCGCGAGCGTACGTGACTTCACTTATTGAAAAGCTCTTAAACTCGATACTATCGCACCCAAAGATTGAAAAGTTCTAAATCTGAACAGTCAACTTACCTAGTTTCAAACCATTACATGATATAACAAATGACTTCTAATATAAGCATGACAATCCTTCGTAACCATGGCAACGGAACCCTACTTTTATCACTGTATTCGAAACGACATCGTTTTATATTGCCCAAATTATTTTTATCTCGAATCGCTACCGAAAAAATCGTCGACAAAACCGTTCTACATTCAGTCAAAGTACTTATTATACTGCCCGTTAAGAAGATTAACAACACCGATAATATCTCCTCTTGAGAAGCTTGCTTAAACAGAAATCTTGTTAAATTAAAACCGTTTAACAAAGTCTTATAATATCGCTTTACCCTTTGCATACAAACGAAAATTTGTGAAATCGTAACCTAATTTCGCTTTTGGTAAACATGCTCGAAAGGTCCCTTTTTCATAGCGATAATAAACAAGCTTGTTATATGGAACGTGACTATGAGTACCTTTGGGCATTAGTAATATCGTCCTGTAATTTTCACGCAAATGCAAATACATACAGAAGAAAGACGAATATTGAGTACCACACTCGCTTACTCGTGGTTTGGTGTTCTTTTTCCAGTTCTATACCCAAAATGTGAAAAAGGAGCACTATTTCTGAAGCTTTTCTGTCCGTCTGTCCCTCTGTCCGTTCGCCAACAGGCTGTCTTCTGTAGAACCGTAGAAGCTAGGAGTACAGATGATGCAGATGATGCATTGCTGCTGTCGCTATAACGTGAAAAATATTATCTACGTCAGGCAATGGTTGTTAAGGTCACACATTTGTAGGTGGGTGACTAATAAATTTGAGGTTAGGTTCCCACAAGTTTAATACACCTATCAGATTTCTTTGCTTTTTAGACCTACTGGCACTTGACTTATTTTTACTCTTCCAAAGAGATACCTAAACGTTTAGAAACGTAATTTTTTACGTACCTGGGTGATTCTTCGGAAAAAATACACTAGTTAAGGTCATATCATTATCCTCACCAACTGGTTCACTTCACTGTGATGCTTAAAATGTTTTAATTCTTACTTCATCTAATAATAGCCGTAGTACTTTACAAACTTAGGTAAAGTAACCGTCATGAGAAGCTATAAATTTTGTAAACAAGTGTTCAGGAGTTCACAACATTTGGACCAACAAAAAAAATGAATTTTGTTGGTAATTGGCCATTTAAAAAGAAACTGTGAATTTTTTTCCTAATTACGGATTTATCAAAATCGTCTACTTTCTGATAAAATTTAGGCCTGTCTTTAGACTTGATAGGTGATTTTATTCCCTCTTCTGATTTATATTCTTTTAATATATTATACACAGATGCTATGCCAATTCCCAAAATCGATGCTGTTTCTTTATTTATTTCGGTTTTGTAGGGATATTCATTCGATGGCCAATTTTCTTTCACGTACTTATATACGTTGATCACCATATTTTTCTCATTAACCGTAAAGCTCGTCACCTGTAAAAATCACCGGTAGTCACTTGTCACACGAAGCTCAAGCTATATCTCCAGGTATACCAATTAACCTAACCAATTACTTCACAATTTAAAACCTACTTCTAATATTAACCTTAAGTTTCCAAAGATTAGCGCGTTTGAACAAACAACTCTTTCTTTTTACTTATTATATATTTTAGATAAATTGTATTACGCACCTTTTGACGTTTTTTTCGTGGCGAATTTATTTCCTTAGATGTACTGGCTACTGGCTCCATTATACGTAATAACAAATAAAATTAACGCAACAATTAAAGTAACAACAATAAAAAAGTGATAACGAAACAATAACAAAATTAACAATAACAACCAGATCCGCGATATATGCAAAGCAATGAAACAAACTCGTACGCATTCGAAACTCGAATGATGCGTTTATTTCAAAATGGCGTCCCGATAGTTCACAATCCCTGCGACGGACGCGTTCCGGTACCAAGAAACACAAACGATAGCGCTTTGCGTCGTTAAAATATGATCCGACTAAATTAAATAGGTTGTTACTTTCATATAACCCGTCTATATTTCATGTCGATTGAATATGGTCAATTTATTATTATCTCGCAGTATAAAATGTTTACTTAGTAAAAGATGTTTGTTTACATAATTTATAGCTTCTCGTGACGGGTACTTTAAAAATAATATTAAATCAAGCAATCTGCAGTATGTAAAGTGTGGTGAGGATAATGATGTTCTCAATTTGTGTTACTTTTTTCCGGAGAATCACCCACCTTCATTAATAACATTACGATTGAAATGATAATTACCTCTGTGAACTTATTGATGAAGTGTAAACTTAGCTCTGGTAACCAGTAAACTAGTGCCGCTGAAGTATCGCTAACTGTAGGAACTAATTAGCTGTGCTATGACGTCATTTATATTCCTTAGAAGCTTAATCCGGGATCCATCCAAACCCGAATATAGAGTAGGACTTAAACCTCGTAACTACAGTAATTGGTGATTTAGAATAACTAAGCACTATCAAAAGTGAAACTAATATCTATTGGTGTTAGTATTTGAAAAAAGCTAAACAATCTTGTTGTGGTTTTTTGTACAAATATAATAGTAATAGTAAATAAATGCCTGTTTAATCACAGTGGAATATTTGAATTGGGAATTATTATAGTTATTTTTCATAGGGATATAGTCGCGTTATATTTTTAAACGAAGTTTTAAGACTAAAAGACCGAGATAGTTCACCATTTTTAAACCACCTTTCACCAACTTTACAAATGGAGTTTAGTCGTACACCAACCAACAAAACACCTAATTCAATGGCCGACTTTAGGTATAAATCGTTATATTTTTATGTTTACACTCTTAGTCATACAAGTTCATTTCCTGAAACATTGCTTTAAAAAAACAGTTGATTTACGTGCTACGGTACGTTTTATAGAAAAGAACGTAAAACCTACAGTTCGATGTACGTTAAGGCCACCCTTGAACATTTCAGCGCATTGCCTGAATTCAATTCAGAGTTAATGGCGAGCCTAATTTCAACATTTTATTATTGTTTTATTACCTTTTAAAATGTGCGTTTGTTATATAACATCTAATTATGTATGTCCGTCATATAAAGAGTGTGTACGCCGCAGTTTTATTAAACAACGCTCATCAACGAACTGGTTATGCAGAAAATTGTTTGTTTGCCATTGTATGTATGTTTCAAACATGCCTTTGAGTCGGAACACAAAATATTTTTCATACATACGTCATAACGTTTTCACAGGAATCTCGAAATTAATTATGCGTATGATTCAACTACGTTTCAAAGCTAAGTACTTTTTTGTTTACTTCACGTTCAGTTTATTAAAGTTCCGTAGCTAAAAAGTAAAAATCGCTTATTATTGAGACTCCATTGTCCAACAGTCTTTCACCAGACTGAATGCCATGAACCCTGATAGTTTGTCAATTGAAGTTTTCACAGTTGAGGCATTTCTGCTGCCGCTATGACAACAATTATTACTACAAGTAAAGACCGAAATTTAGCACGATTGTTACAGCTATAAATTAAGGGTGGAAACTGGAAACCCACAAAATTACTAGTCACCCAACCATTTTTTTTAAGTGTATTTGACCGGGTTTTTTTATTTATTTACTTTCGAATCAACCTTGAAATATTCTATGAATCGTTTTTATGGCACTGATATAACCTTCAAATAAATTATTTAGATACAAATCAATACACATACTGCATTATGTATTCTAGTGCAACGGCTAACGGCGCCAGCTAACGTTTATGGGTTACCATGAAAGTACCCGATGACGTCACAACAAACAACAAATTAGGCCGGTATGTAGGACAATAATCGCGTGACCCCGTTTGCACGACAAGTATTAAAAAAGGGAATAATAATCTAGCTTGGGGTTCGGTTTGTATGGGTCCTAAGATATACCGTGACTACACGAAGATTGCCGAAGACGTTTCGTGATTTATAGCTAACCAGGAATCCTACTAATATTATAAAAGCAAAAGTTTGTATGTATGGATGGTTGTTACTCTTTCACGCAATAATCTCTGAACAGATTTTGACAGAACTTTGTACATAGATAGTTTATAACCAGGATAAACAGGATAGTTTTTATCGCGCAATTTTATGCTCCTGTGAGATCGTTTACGACGCGGACGCGCCCGCGAGCTACAGCTAGTATAGAATAATACCCCAGTATTTTGTTATAAAGGATATTCTAAAACGATCTACTTTCCACTCGATTGAACGATACCTTATCTTATATTTACCGTTTCTATTCTCATCCAAATTCGTTGATCTTCCTAGATGTAACCGCAGATGGAATAAACGCGACATTTCAAGCTTCGTTCCACATTAATAAGTACTTTTTCGCTTGATATAGCAAATCGATGTTTAGCCTGAAGACGGAACGTATGTCTTTTTTTATTTCTTCCGTAGATGACATATTTATTCTGACGTCTGTATTCTAAGTTTATTTTCATAAACAATCAATTGCCATTAGTTATTTGGATAGCAGAAAACTTAATACGTTTGTGAATATGTTCATTGTTAATCATGTTAATGTGCCTTTGATTTTGTAGCTTTATCTAGAGAAGTATTTTCAACAATTAAATGTCTATTTTCGTTATGTTAATCCAGCCTGAATTATTTTTGCAGTAAATTCTGGCTTAACGTGTGTCTCAGCTGTTAAATTGGTAACATGATGGGACAAAATTGTAGACCGAAAATCTTTTCACTTTTTTTTAACTACATTGACTTTGTAGCCCTTTTTATGCCAGATGCCAAGTAATTGGTGATCTTTAGCTATTTAAAAACCAGGATGAGTAAGAACCGACCTTGAGGCAAAGTCTCGCAATCGGGATGACAATGTGATAGTAAAAATATGTAAGTTTGTATTTTTTTTGCACATTAGAAAACTAGAAAGACATATTCATAACCAAGAATAGCAACCATTATGGTACAATCGATACAATATCGCAACATTATTTAGTAATGTAAGTGGGACCTCCTTCACGTGCAGTTTATTATACACTTAAGCTAATAACGACGGCATGGGTAACTAGAATACTATGCCATTTTCCTATTGATTTTGTAGTTTGTAAATTTACAATTAACTTGAAAAAAAAACGGCTCCTGCATTAATCATTTCATCCTTGTGTCGCTGTTGCGGCTAGTTATACCAGTTTTGTAAATGATACATTGAAAATAACTGTAAGGTTTTATGTTTATATAAAATTCTTTCTATGTTACTTTGAAAGGAACCTCGCCTGCCCGAAGCTTTGGTTTGATCTCGCCAATGTCCGGATAAGCTGTAATCACTCCTTTGTGTTGCTTCGAGAAACAAAGTCCAAAGAGTTCTCTTTGCACTATGTAACTCTTTTGTTTCTAATATACAAGCATCGTATTTTGTCAGCACAATGTAAAATGCTGGTGACTTATGGTGGTGTCAATACGAGCTACTTATAGTCATGATCGTTTTTAGCCTTTATTTATTAACAACTTGACAGTACCTGCTGTTCATTATGGGATTTTCATCAGTCGTGCTAATTTCCTAGCACGACCTATAAAAGTCTATTCGTGTCATGATGATATTTTCGGGATTCTGGGCTTCACCACCTTTTTATTAAGAACTCTTTCCCTATTCTTCTCTCTGCCACTGTATGACAAAAAACCCTTATTCGACTTTATTATCACCACAGTTCAGGTAGGACAAGTACCCCACTAGGTGTATGACGGAATCTTTACTCAAAGATTATGGGATACTCGATACGGTAGGTCAAACTTTAAGTACATATCAGGTAACGACTAATGGACCGGCCAAGATAAGCTGACAGCTAGCCATAATTATGTCTATTACGAAATATACACACATACTTCGGGGTGTATTATGGTCCTGATAAATGAAATAAGATTGGTTTTAAAAATATTGTATTATAAAGCATAATGTTATCACACTTAAATTATTTAAGCTCATAATGTCTAGTTAGTAAGTAGTCTCGTTCAAATACGTAATCATTTCCAATGTGTTATTAAAGTATAAGTGCGTAATAATATTCAATATAAACAGCGTTACGACCCTCGACTTAATATTGCAATATAATACTATGTATTTTGTCCTCTTACGTCTAATCTGCCCTTAACACTCACCTTTACCCACTTATGTTCAAATTATGCCTTTATAAATGCATAAGGATATATTCATCGTATATTTCTCTAGAGTGTACGTAAGCGAGGTTCTACCTCAATACTTAATCATTTGTATGTAACTCGGCAACCTTATACACAAATTTGATGCGATGGATTTACATTAAATAAATCTATCCATTTCTTTTATATCTATGTGCTTTTTTCTGGCTGAACATTTAGCTCAGAAATTTTAATTGATGAGAATCATTTTATTTTATTTAATAGAATAAAATGTCCTGGACACAGGCCTCTTCCCATATGGGGGAGATTTGAGCAATGCTCCAGGTGTTCTCACGATGTCCTCCTTGACCGGTGCCTGTGGTGTCCTAGAATTAATAAAAAAGTACATGTAACTTAAAAAAAAAACCACTTTATTCTTGTCTGGATTGTGGATTGAACTTTCACTTTGTAAATACAAATCCGTACCTACATATAACCAATAGAACTCAACTACATTTATTTTACTTTATTTTTTCGATAAGTAAACTTATAAGTTCCGCAATGATTCCATTTAAAGTTACGTCATGTAACAGCCATCTCGTAAACTGGACGTGTTATCCACGGGGTTCTTTATCCATGACTAGGGTTTAATATACTGCACATATTCAGTTAGGCGATCAATAAATGAGCAGCACCCTCCCACTTTATATTAGTCTCTGATCGCAAACTACTATAAAACTTTTCCAATTTTAGCATCTCTATCCCGTGCGTTGTACATTTAATCGAAATATAATGTGCCGGAATAAAAAACCTGGTGTTTGCAGAAAGTTTATTAAAATAGATTTAAATATGTGATGGATGAAGGAAAGTTTGGAAAAGTTCTTCCCAAAGAAAAGCGAGAATAAATGTATTTTAAAAATTTACGTCAAAGTTACTATAGAAAAGCAGAAAATACTATTTACACCCACGTTGACAGTAACTTTAACTCTTATTAACGAAACACCTACAATACAAAGGTTTAATTTTATAAAACAAACACGAAAAAATTAAACACACAAAGGATATGACAATATTCACGTAGAATATGTCCAAAACCGCATCAACCGCAGCCTTCGACGTTTTGCACGTGATTGGAGGTTGGCGAACCGGGCTTTATAGGAAATTACCTGTTGGCTTACCGGATTTATCCCAATCCCGAAGCTTACAAATGCAGGAGTTATAAAAATTGACTTTGAACAAAAAATGGAAACAACACCAACAATATTTTAAGTATATTAACCTAGCCAAAGAACTCATCTCCAATCTTATTTGTCAAAAAGACTTGAAATCAGTTTCTTAGTAAGCGGTGATACCCACAAAGTAAAATCTATTTGTAAAGCACTCAGAAACTTCTAGATAATTACACGGTATTACTTATTTACGCTTCGATTGCGAAATCTAAAACGGTAGTTAGATCTCGGAAACTTCATAGAAACGATAGATAAATATTATATCGTCTCGTTTGATTTATCTCGGCAAATATATTGCAGATATTAAATGATTATAACTCGCCATTTATCGAGCATGGCCTATTTATTCATGGTCATATTTAAAATCATTCGGTTGCAGTTACAATTTAGCTTTGTCTCACTCATATGTAGATCTTACATTTATATAATGCTAGTGTCTGCATAACACAATGCGCTGTGCGTTACCTACTTACACTAACAATGGCACCGCCCGCCATATCGCGCGAACCGACACACGAATCAGCGCAAGCGCACCAGTCAGTGAACCTCTGTAGAACAATACACACGTGTAGGTTAACAGCTTCCTCATCCGTCCAAACTCGTTGACCGTGATAATGTACTTAAGTATAGTAATATAATATAACCTAACTTCTTTTAACACATTTATTTTCTTTGTTGCAGGAAGCATCGCAAAACCCAGAACTCGCCGACCCCTTGAAGCACCACACCCCAAGACTGAAAGCTCACTGCCGTCTTCCAAAGTATCTCCTAAAACTACTTTAAATTTATCTTTCGGAATCAAATCGACTCCACTGAAGTCTTCGCCTTCAAACTCCACTCCACAAAAGACTTATGACAGACGTCGAAGTCCTGAATCTGGATCCAAACCTAGTTGCATACCTCTTTCTAAGAAATCATCAGACAGAAATAGTCGGACCTCCACATCGCCGACCAAACAAGATGTAACTAGAGACACAATATCTAGCAAATCGAAAATTGAATCGCCTAGAAACAAACCAACTCGAAAAAGTCCAGATAAAGCCAAGAGTGACACGGAAAATAATCGTATCGATCGAAGACATCGAGCTCAAAAGGATAGTGAAAGTCTTAGCGAAAAATATCATTATTCAAAGAAAAGACTGACTAGTTTAGAAAATAATTCTCCCAAAAAAACTAATGATTCTAAAAATGTTTCGCCTAAAAATGCTTTGAATGGTAATTCTCGAGCAAATCCGGAACCAGATGTAATTGCTTGCGTATCGGAAAATTCTAAAGCTACGAAAATGTCTACGCTTCATGAAACTGTTAGACCACATAACTCTAGACTTTCGCAAGAGCTGGATAGCCTAGCTGCGTTGACTAAACAGACATTAGATAGGGTTAACAAATTGTCGAATAACTTAACTAGTAATAAGGTAAATTTAGACGCTCCTGAGCCACGTTTTGACTCTTTATTCACACCGAAATCAGAGATAAAACTTAACAATCACTCTTATAATTATGGTCTAATCAACGACAGGCCCGTACACAACAGGGGAGTGACGGAGAGGTTAAGAGATATAGACACGGCAGCTCAGAGACTGATTGATTTTGAAAAGCAAAGTGCAATGTTTTCTGATCTCAATAATGATACGTCTAGTCAAAGTCGCCGTCTTGATACTTCGTCGACGTCTTGTAGTCATACACCCGTGTCTATCCTCAAACGAAAATCTATTCACGAAGATTCTGCTGCGAACAATAATACAAACCCAACTATTGCATCACCGCCTGTAACATTTTCACCTAGCGTTGTTGAACCGCGAAATGGTCGAGCTGATAGCAGACAGCGCCAAGGTATTTTGAAGAAACGAAGAAGTTTAGACGAGTCTCAGGTAGCTCGCAGGAGATCATGTAGTCCTGAAGTCTCCTTTGCTGAAGATGGTTCTTTAGAAACAAACAAATCTATTTTGAAAAACAGGAGATCATCATTAGAGGACGTCGTAAGAAACAGATCACCTGATGGCCAAATTCAAGGTATACTTAAAAGGAAAATGAGTAGAGAAGAAGAGCATCATACTGATGACCTGTCTCAGAGCTCTCCGGAACCCCATGGAATATTGAAGCGAAAGTCTAATTCTAGTTCTAGCAGCAGCACAGCCTCATCTCATGTTTCTATTGCTCAAGCTGTATTGTTAGCAGCAGCCGGTGGTGCCGAAATAGTAGAAGATGATAAAGAAATTGTGAGGCCTATACTTAAGAAAAAGAGCTTTTCAGAGGAAAGACCATGCCCAAATGTGGTTCCGTCTGATACACCGAGACCGATACTCAAAAAGAAGTCGATGGAACATGATGATTTCGACTTCGACTTACCAAAAAAACCGATCCTAAAGTCGTCAAAAAAGTTATCTGGAGATGAAGGACACGCTTCTAGTTTCGATTTGAGCGAAGACGACCGAAGCTCCCGAAGACCTTCACTCCTACGGTCCAGGACATCTGACCACTCCGGATCGGAATGTGAAGCTGCAGTTAGACCTATTTTAAAACAGAGAGGTTCGAGTTTGACGAGGGAACGTAGCCAATCCCCGCGCCCACGGCTCTCTTTTTGCGCGGACAACGATGCGAACATTATTAGTGTAGCAAATATCAGTTGCGACGCGAGCGACTTGTCGGCGGCTGGACCGCGACGAGTTTTGAATCTCGCGCCCGCTCCAAACCCGGAAGAGAGCTATCCTAGTGCAGTGCTACGACGGAGGAATCTCCGACCCAAGTCTAATCCGCGATCGAAAAGCCTCGCGTGTGATGTCAACGATGAGTTACTCTCAATATTGAACAACCGCAGGTTAAAGGTTGAGGAAAATTGTGAAAACGGACTCTGTGAACCTTGGAACCATACGAACAACAACGAAACTGAAAACGATAATAATACAAAACCCTTTCCATCGATCGCTTCTCGCATAAAGTCCATGGAACAAGCTCTTACTAAAGATATATTGTCAAGAGACCAGCCGTCAACATCTAGAGCGAAAAACCGTGATAAGGAGCGTTACAAGACGCAACCTATCACAGTGGAAGAGATGCGGTCGATTACTTCCAGGTAAATATGCACAAACTATTTTAACTCGGAATGTTTTTGAGCAAACATCTGATTCAAAGTCATTGCAACATTCGAGATCTTCCTAGTCTTCCTACACACTAATGTGCTCATTTAATTGTTTGTATATCATTTACATACTTTCATACATCACAGTACCGTGCATTGGCCGACTTGTTACTAATAACTGAAATATTTAAATATTATTTTTATTAATTGTGTGAATTTTCTTTGTCATTGAATTGGCGTCCTTAGATATGACTTTATTTGCAAAGGTGATTGTGCTGTGGCCGGTGTGTTCGGAGTTCGAGTCTAATACTTGGCTCCCCGCCATTATTTTGATGGGTGAGCGGCCCACGCCACACGTGGGCTGCCCGCCGAATGTTTTGTTCCGAACGCTGTTCATTTCGTTGTCCAGATGTTTAGTTAGTCATCACGGTTTTATTCACTTGTAAATATTAGTACTATCTATTCTTTCTACTTTATCACATTTATACTATATTTTTCATTATAGTTATAAAATCCATTGACATGAATTTAGGTATGATGGGGATATTTTAACAAGAGAATTGTGTGTTGAGTTTTCTCATTTATGTTTCACTGATTGCAGTAGATTAATCTGAGCTTAGTTTCAATTTGGGAGACTTTATTTAAATAGTAACAAAAGTTTGTAGTTTGCTGTAGCTCTATTGAGTTTCAACTCTTTGAAGATTTATCCTAATGAGAATTCTGTATGATGTTTTCCTAATTAACTGCTTTATGAAATCCTTCACGAAGTTGTTAATTTCTTGTTTTAGTAGGCTTACATCATTCAACAGTTTCAGTTGTCGGTTTGAATTATGCACTAGCTACCGTAATTTTTGATCAGTGAACGATTGAAACGATCATTTTTTCATCTTAACTCAAAACTAAAGTGAGAAAGCTTTAAAAAATATGCATCGTTTTGTCTGGAAGTATTCTCCCGATGAGTAAGTCACCTATTTGTTAATGCACCTAAATAATTTATAATAACTGGGTCGCTAGCACGTCTCTACTACGGTCGCTTTTACCAAAATTTAGGTCGATGCTTGAAAAGTTATAAAATATTAACGGAGTCGATTTGTAAACAAATTTGATTTCCTTAACATGATGTAATCGATTCTTGTAGTTTGTATTTGAATATGTAAGGGTTTAGTGCTCAAAGGGGATATTTTAACGTTAATGCATAATTTATCTCACATCTATTGTATGGTGATATTCTTTAACATCCTTTGAAATTATATTTAAAACGAAGACGTACGTAGATGCGCTATTGTTATTAAAATATATTGTAATTCCCTGAGAAAGGTATATGTGTTTATTATATTTCCTTGATTATTTGTTCACAAAACATCTTTTTATAGCTTTGGCATAACCTTCTTAACAAATGCTACCGCATTATTCATCTTACCGACTTGGCGTTGTCTTCTTGGACTATAATAAGAATAAGTCCAAATAAGATTGTTGATGCGACCTGTTGCTCCGTTGCCTAATCTGTTGCGTTCATCTACTGCAGTTGTTAAACACATTCGAGTATAGATTAATATTGTTGTAATTAGCATCGCTTCGACATGCTACTGTTACATTCAGCGAGCGGTGTCTTGATGACGGAAATAAGCGCTCCAGTCGTTAGTGGGTCAAACACTATTTCGAGCTCTGTTGTGCTTCAAAGCACGCATCAAGAGTTTTATGAGCGACCCGACTGTGCTCCCATCTCCTTGCGCCCTTAATGCTCTGCCCATTTAATCCTTATTGCATTTTTGAATTGCTGTATTAAGATCCTCGGACTTACGTGTTTGAGAAAGTGTCATAAAGACTCGTTTGGCACCTAGAGCCCATTGAAAACTGTATTTAATGTGCTATTTTAGACTTTTATTTTAGAAGTTTACTGCAGATTTGACATAACCAAAGACAACATAGAGCGGCAATGGCGACAAAACAGCATCTTAAAATACTGTTGTCAATTTTCAATTAATAAAATCATTTAGGGTAGATCTTCGATCGATAGGATTCAATTCAAGATCGGACATTTATATTTAGCTTATATTGCCGATGGTGTCAAACTTCCCTAAAACGATAGATCGGCGACGCCGATCCAATCACTCACGCCATAATTCATCGAAATTTATGAAGGCGAGCTGAAACAGCGGCCGTCTCTCTCTTATGTACGGCTGTGTTCTACTTTAAAACGTTTCTTTTCTCATTTCGCAGTTTGGAGCCGGGCCAAGCGCGTTTCCAAGCGTTCGGCCCCGCGGGCTGTAGTTTTCCGAGCCAACCCGTCGAGTCCGGTGTTGCTCCCTCTACCAGGGGCCCTTATCCCCTACCGGGGGAACCCGAAACAGATCCCTTCACAGACTTCGCGAAGGCTTTGGATTCACCGACATACGGAGTGAGCTCCTACACGGCCAAATCCCCTACTGCTGCAAATTGTTTTTCGGACGGCGGTAGTACCAAGGACGACAGTTATGGCGAAGCAACTTTTCTAGACTTTGAAAACATTGCTGCTAACGCCGAAAGAAAACAGTCGACGTTAGACGAAATCGAACAAGAAGTGAACAAAGTACGCGTCGCCTTGGACGAGGACAGTCGCGCCTTGGAAGAAGACGAGAGGCAGCAAGCCGAGGCTGACAACTGGAGTTTAAATGTGTCTTGTGATAGCGGTGTGTATAATCGTGCCTCCTCCAGAGACTCAGGTCCACATTCCGGTGAGTGTGATACAAAAAAATCTAATGACGTTCGGCAAACGGTTTCTTTATTAAACTCGTAAACTTATTTTTATCGAATCAAGCTTGCAGCGTGCCATAATTTTCAAACATCATTAGGCTTATTTAGTGCGTCCAGTAGTCACAACTGTCAGTGTCATAAACTACATGTAGATCAGTTGTGTCCGGCGCAGCCGGCGTTAACTTGCGGTTTGTTTACGTTCTGTTTGGTAAAATTAGATTTACCGAATGCGCCGCTATTCGCATTAGGTCGGTTTTGAAAATAAACACGGTATAACCTTGCAGATGTCTCTCGGCCCTCTTATTTGGGTCAATGTAATGCACGTGTTCTTTGTCAAAACGACATTGCATTAGTCAAAGGTGGATTAATCGCTTATCGAACCGTTTGTAACCATTTTTTATTCAGCTAGATGTTGAAATTAACTTGCATAAAAACCTGGCAATAATTTAATATTTCGATTGATCAGTTTCTATTATTCATGTTTTATTATATCTCAAATTCCAGGTGAAGAGCTCGGCTTGATTGAAAGTCAAGAGATAAGGGAGAATCACGCTACAAACAGTAGCAGCAACGAGTGGTCTTCTTCGTCTATCGAACGTGGTCTTCTCAACATGGATCGCGAACGGAAATCCACCGAGACCGAGGCTATGCGTAGTCCAGAGGACCCCGGCAGCGACGACGAGGGAAGGGAAAACAGCGGCTTCGCACTGGGACTCGTGAAGAGTAACAGTGTGGTCGCTCGAGCCAGCATGTGGCAGCAGCTGCAACAACAGGCTAAAGGTCATTAAATTTAATATTTCTTACCCCGCGTATAATTACAACATATGTTGTGACGGAAAAAGCCTTGAAACCAGGAAAACGATGAGTCACTGGAAATCTGTTCCAGAAATGTCGATCAAAGCCAAACCTAAATTTTATAACACTAATAAATCTTTGACTATCGTTCCAGGCACTCCAAAACCTCTGCTTCGTCACAGTCGCTCCAAACTGAAGGAGGGAACATCAGTGGCGGACAGGTTCAAGAGCCAGCCTATATCCTTCCCGGCTCCTGAGGTCAGCCCGAGCGAGCCCACCATCGAGCAGGCGTTCTCTTCTCTTGCTCAGTCCAAGAGCACCGCTAACGTGTTGGACAGGGATGAAGATGGTAAGCTTCCTATTCAAATAAAGCATACAATTTATTTTATTATCCAAGTTTTTTTTTTGTTCGTTTAATTTTCGATATAAATTTATTTTGAATTTATTAGATTTCCAATGGTAACGTAAAAGGCATGTAAATTTGCATTCAATTCGAAATTACGCTTTCTATCTTATGTATCGTCGGCTTTTGTTTCTTTTTTGCATGTCCTCGACTACTCTACTATGTGTATGTCCCGGGCTCTATCGTAAACACACAACTGCACAATGTTATGTAAATACGCACACACTCACCGGTGGCAGCTAAGTTAGACGAAGACGATCCGGCGAAGATGTCCCTCTCGGAGAAAATGAAAATGTTCAACTCGAAGCTGACGCACAAGCCGCCGGTGTCGGGGCCGCCGCGCGCGGGCGGGCCGGGCGGGGCCGGCGGGCCGGGCGAGCCCCGCGCGCGCGGCGCCCGCCTGCGCACCATGCCCGTGCTGGCCAG
Organism: Trichoplusia ni; assembly: GCF_003590095.1. Lineage (NCBI taxonomy): Eukaryota > Metazoa > Arthropoda > Insecta > Lepidoptera > Noctuidae > Trichoplusia > Trichoplusia ni. Next base: position 9,451,413 of record NC_039492.1, read on the forward strand.
CCAGCTGCACGAGGCCATGGAACACAACGAGAGGCTCACCAAGTCGCTGACGCACGACGACGTACCGCGTAATAATGATTTTCAATTGAAAATGGAACTGTTCCGTTCGGCCAGCGCAAAGAACACGTCTTTAGAGTATATTATGAGGCAGAATGCCAAATTTAGGAGCTTAGGTCTGATTTGTTCTTTATTATGAGTTTGATTTGTCGTTTGCTTGAACAGTTCGCTTCTCTGGGTTTGATTGGTACTAATCTATCGTTGTAACAACGTAGTCGGTGAGTCTTGGTTATTTGCGCATGCTGTCTAGTTTTAATTCTTGCACGATTTATATGCACGTTCTATTCTATATTTCTTTAACATTTAATTTCATTAGGATTGATGTTGTGTAGAATTTGAATAATTTAACCGTATGGTCGACTCATAATAATCCATTAAGTGATTGCTGGTGTTGCAGAATGTTTTAGTCGGAAGAACGTAACATTATGAGGCTTGAGTAACAATTATACGAAGCGCATGCGCCGTGGAGCGTGTACCGTTGCCGTCACTTCGAGATATTGACATAAATCATAATCTTTAACAGACCGTAGTTTTTATTTCGAGCTCAATAATCCAGTTAGTCATCTGCTTGTTCAGTGTTAGTCATCAGTTTTATATAAATGTGTAAAGCACGTTTGAAACGATGGTGTTCAAATAGTAGCTGGAGTCATGGTGATGTCTGAACCATGAGGTCGCCTCCTAAGGTCGCGACACAGATACGTAGGCGAGGACGGGACGCGATGACTTGCTATTTTAGTTATTGTATAATGTTACGGCAATTATATTGTTGTGACTTTTTTGTATGATTTTCTTTGATGTAGAGCATTTACGAAAACTATTGTGACAAACAAAAAAGTTCAGGTAGTGTGACTAAGATATTGTTGCATTATTGTGGTGTTTTCGTTGACTTGAAAGACAAATTAAAGGGGGCAGGCTTATTTAAGCGTTGAATTATCCTCAAAACTAAGTCAAAATGCAAAATAGAACAAAATTTAAGACTTGTTAGTAATATCATCTGTCAAGGTTGAAAAATATAAAAAACATCCGTCCGTCTCTCGCTGCAAATCTTGAGCTTTACTAATAAATATATACAGGATTAGTTAACTCCTATAAATTTGAATACTTTTAAAACACGATAAAGCTTTGATACGAGTAAAAAAACAACGTCGGACTAGTCTAGATACCAAAATATAAAAAAAACAGTTTGTATTAATAATTCCTCCTAATCGATAATTGAATCGATTAATCGCATACTTCTCAGTATTAACTTACCCTGTATATGACTGGTTTCTAGCTACGCTTTGTAAATATGGGGCGCATTATAACTAAGGCATATATTAATATATTCCTTGTGTTGCAGACCTCGATGATGACTCACCTTCGGAGCGAGCTCAAAGGATGATCACACCCGAAGTGCGCGGGATCCTCAAGTCTGGGTCAACTGTCGTGCCGCCCAGACCTAAGACATTGGCTAAAGGAGAAAGTTCCGAGGTTAGTGTTTAATACAATATGACACCATATATTAACTGCACGAATAACGGAGTGATGCAGGTTATTACGACAAACTCACTGAGCAAGACCTGTCGCGGGGTCGATCCCCGCTTAGGACAAGCATGTGTGATCCACCACTTATCCGGAGACTGGATGGTCTTGTGCGTGTGTCTTAATGATTACGAAACCTCCCTCGACAAGGATTAAATTCGGTAATACAGGAGACGCTTAAAAAGAAAAGAAAATGAATAAAAGTAATTTTGCAATGCAAGTATTCTATTATACCCTACTAGTGACTATTGGCAACTATAGTCGGCTAGAGACTGAAGACTATCGGTGGTGTTATTAAATATTCAAGTCATTTATAAAACTAAAGCTTCGTCGTCGGGCTCGTTTGAAGCTGATATAAGAGTTATGCTTTTAATTTGTAAGAACTACGTGAGAGTCTTTCAAGTGAAACAAAAATACAAAATTCCTGAATTTGATTTCGGTTAACTGCCCTAACTGATTCTGGCTTAAAAGTTATCATAAACTGTCTGTATGTACCGACACAAAAGTGCTGTTTTTAATTTGGCTTTAAAAAAACTGCCTGTTACTATAATAACACTTTGTTGTCAGAACCTAAAAATAATGGTGTCTCCATAGCAAGTTGGCATGCAGAGCAATGAATCAGCGTCTCGTCGCGTTTCGGAAGTTTTATACGTGACAGTGATTTGTTTTATTGTTAATATATATAAATCCCGCTGAAGGGAATCTCTGGACCATGTAGCCAAACTCCAATGTTAGTTATTAGGGTGCAGTGAAATATTGTTTAAGCATCATAAATATGCTCTCTGTATATGTTTTCTTTACGTCCGGTGTTAGATCAAAAAACGCGGAAGTTTTATTAGTTGCGATATCAAATTGTAAAGTGAAATGTTTCCCTTAATACATACTACATGTATTTCAATATAAATTAATAATTAAAGTATATGCAACATATCATATTTATATCCAAACCATATCATCTAAAACCCATTAAAGTGATAAAACATACATGACTCAAACCTGTCTATGAAGTCAAAAATAGATCATAGTACATTAGTAATGGTCTATAAAAATAGCTCGGTTGTAAAGTAGCTATGAACTATGCAAAGATCAGTATTTTGGCCGACCGTGTATAGTACAGTCAGCAATATAAGTCGGTTAACTCAAGAATGTACACCATCATATACAATGAGCTGTCATTTCGCCGTAAGGTTACAAAATCATCACCATTTAGTATAATGAAGCATGCTGAACACCAATTCCTACATGACACTTGAAAAATGTACATTGTCACTTGTATTTTTATTGCTGACTCTACTGAATACAATATAGGTAATGAGCCAACTAACAAGGTAAAGGTCTCTGTATAAACTGTTTGACATTAGTGTGACTTGCAAGAAAATTACGCTGTTAGGAAACGTATGACGGATGATTATAAATACATTTGAGCTTGAAAGGGTTTTGATTGGTGTTCCGTAACGTTTTGAAATCACATGTGTTATATAATGATTTGAGATGTTGTTATCTAATAAGACACACTACAGTGACTGCTTGACAGATTTTATGACAGCAAAATGATGTAACAAATTCGTTTTGTTGTTTACAGGGCCTGAAAGATGAAGGCATCGATAGCTCTTCAGATGAAGAATCCGCATCGGCTTCCAGCGTGTCATCATCAGAAAAGAGCTGTTCCTCCTCCGACAGCTCGGATGAACTGCCTCTGCCAGACCCCAAGCCTCGGAGGTTCCAGCGGAAGCTCAACAAGCTGATGGGATCCCGCACGGAGCCTGACCTCACCTCGCACACCACTCAACCAGACCCATTCCCAATCAAACCTTCATTCCCGAGCGTGAAACTACCAGGCGCCAATGAATTGAAGGAGCGTCTTACTCAAGCGAAGAACCCAGACGTCAAAATCCCAATGCTCGGGAAACTTGGGAGGAAACCTTCTGAGGAGGCCAAAAAGGAGGATGACCAAACAAGGTATAGGAGATTCGTAAAGAAAATCGATGAACCTATTCAACTGGGCAAGTTGAGGAGGCCGGCAGAAAAGGTCCCGCCGTCGCCCCAGGAGCCCCCGCCGACGATTATGAAGATTTCTGCCTTGAACCAAGCTGCCAAGAATAAGTTCTTCGGTTTAGAGGCGAAGAAGAGTATCGATGAGCTTGCTGCCGCTGTCAGAAAGTACATTCCACCGGTAAGTAGTGTTACATATAAATATCACTCTGGCTTAGCTTTTTTGAACATCATAAAAAGCATGCGTTGATCGATCTGAAAGACGTCCATTGCACATAGAATTACATGGTCTCTTTTTGTCTTTCATCCGTGCGTTCTAATAAACACCAAAACTCTTTGCCCTCAAAAATTACTAAACGATTTTCAAATAATTTCCAATTGTTGAGTATTATCATCGTTAGTAAAAGTAAATGGGCTCGAGTCCGCGAGTTAAATTTTGTGCTCTGGCTGGGTTGTGAGTCTGGCGCTGTTGTCTAGAAAGTCTGATTAAGGGGTATCGTGTTACCCAGGTTGGTTACTGGGTTGAGGAGGACAGATAGGCAGTCGCTCAGTATAAACACCGGTACTTAGCTGCATCCGATTAGACTGAAAGCCGACCCCAACATACTTAGGAAAAAAAGCCTTTGATGTAAAACGGTTAAGCCGCCAAAGCCCGCTGTCAGAAATTGTGCTATTTTTGTTTCGAGTCATACTTAATTTTCTGAGAGTCTATCCGTCTATAACTTTATGAATTCTACTATAACTCCTGTTATCTTGTGTCGTAGGTAAGCAAGTCCATGTCGACGCACACGATGGAGGTGCCGGGCTCGGGCAGCGACGGCGAGAGCAGCGGCGGCCGCGAGGTGCGACACATCAACACCAGGGTTAGACACAGGTCAGTACATAAACTAATATGATTTGGAATAATAATTAAATCTTGTATGACAATAAAGTCGGAATAAAGTAGGATTTCTGAGACGTTAATTATAATTGTACCTTTGTTATACAAATTGTAACACGCTTAAAACAACGAGTGATTTATTTTCTTTAAAATGCGACCCAAAAAAGAGTGTCGTTATAAGTTTGTCGTGTCTGTGTCTGGCATAGCTCCCGAACGGATTAAGCGATTTCAATTTAGTTTGTTTTATACAAAATGAGAATATTATTATTTGGGTGTTCTTGGACAAGTTTGACAAAAATCAGTTTTTTTTATATGAGTTCATGATCATTAATCTGCAAATGGCTATTTTTTTAATACCTCTTATTTTATTCAACAGTGAATCAAGAGATAATTAATTAAACAGAAATATGAGTCATCGGCTTTGAATAGTCTTTATCTTTATGCAATTAAATTAATCTTAGGATAGCTTAACGACACTGACTGAATATTTAATTCCCTTATCTTTAAAAATCCTTAAATAGAAATAAAACAAAATTTTATATAGAAAAACAAGCCAACTTTGCCAATCAAGGTAGCTTTGCCCTAAAAGCAATTTATAAGCAAATCCTCTAATGTAAGAAACAATTTTAGTTTTATGGTAACATTTATAATCAACTTTCTACCCAAATAATAAATATTGCCATAAAACTAAAATTGTTTCTTACATTAGAGGATTTGCTTATAAATTGCTTTTAGGGCAAAGATACCTTGATTGGCAAAGTTGGCTTGTTTGTCGGTATCTAAAATCTATAAAATATTTTCTACCATTGGCTAATACTGTTATCTAGTAAGTTTGAATATAAATTTCCATAGTTAAACACAACCACATGTCGTATAGTGTGTTATGTTGGACTCACATGTGGTCCGACTCGTTTCCGATTTTAATGACTTTCTTGATTGGATCCGTTTAAATGTAACGCAACATATTAGAGTATATCTTAGATGGTTGGTTTGTGTATGAAGATGTTGAATAGTTATAGAGCGCTTTTATTTATTTAAGAAAGGTCACTATTTTATTTAAATTTAAATATTAAGAATTGTGAACAAATAATGATCATATTATCTAGACTTGCCACATTTATTTTAATTCGAAAACAAAGTGCATGGCAATTCGCTTCTAATTAAAGCCGCTAAGGATCTTTGAAAGTTACTAATTTTTATATTTGTCCTCTCTTTTGTTCCTGAAGGTCGTGTACAGTTGGTCGAGAATGTGTTTATTAAGTTTAACGATGTTTTTCGATAGCACCAAGCACTATTATTTCGTTTTTAAACACGCAAAAGCATTTTTATCTTCATTTCGAAATATGTTGCAAGAAAAAGTCATAAAAATCAATGCTCGCAGACGTAAATGCTTTTAAAAAACTTTAAATTTAAGCACTTTGTTGTTTTAATAGGTTTATTTAAGCAACCAAGCAAAATTTCCTTGGAAGCAGGCTCATAAAAGTATTTAGAGATGAGGTAGTGCCCAAATCTGTGCTAACTTAAAATCAACATATCAATAGCTTTAAGTGCAATCTGCTATAAAATCAAAAAACAAATATCATTATTAAGACCGCTTACATTCACATCAACCGACGCTCTAGAACTTATTCATACTCAAAGACTTCACATGCAACGAAAACCGGTTCGAACCAACTTTAAACCTAGCACTGATGAGCTTTACAATCTCATACCATCATTTACTTGCTTAGACCCTGTGGAGGTCGTTATCCTGTGTTCCTGCACCGTATAGTTAGGCCCTGATGACAGGGATTATGCTCAGGCTGTTATGGAACTATTTTATAAAGCGCTACGTTGTTGCACGGGATTCGAGGTACGGTAGATATGGGTACTAGGGTACATGGTGATATTGTGTTGTTGTTGATGGTAGAAATGTATGCATAAATATTTTAGTGGGAGGTGAAAAGGACATGACAGTGAAATTAGAGATAGAAATAGGGTAACGAGATCGGGGCAAGCGATTAGAAAAGAGGTTTTTTGAAGTCCTGAATTGAGGATTGAATATAATGATAGAAACACTAAAATATGTAGGTAACAAGGAAACACTACGTTCACTAGAATTGAAGACAAAGATATTTTAATTAAAAAATAAATGTGAACATTTTGAGGTACAGGGTTTCTGGGGTTTAAAAATGTATTCCTTACTTATTCAACAAATTCATGACCGTAACCGTCGTTGCTTAACCTCTGCTTTTGGTTTTAGTATTTATTTTTATTGCGATAAAAAAATAAATCATGTGCGAAACTCTCTTGCTGCCACATTTCATGAGATACAGCTTGGTAACGATACAGATGAATAGACAGACAGCAGTGCCTCAGTAATAGGTTTCCGATTTTACGCTTACCTACAGAATCCTAAAGAAACTTGGACTCAGTATAATAATAACTTCTTGTCTAAAAATACTTAACTACGTGACCAATTTCACGTCAATAAAAACGATTGTATCAACGATGTCTCTGATTGATCAATAATCGTAATGGCACTGAACGGTCCCGGGTTCAGAAAGTCATCAATTACTGTGAGCGACTGACTCGGGAAATCGTGTGTAGCAGTGCATTAAATGACTTACTGACTTTTTCTTCTGCGAATACTTTGATTTCACTTTGAAAATGTTTTTTTTTTACATCGAAATACATAAGAAAAACGTTGTTTTTACACAAAAAAAAATATGTCGTAGCCTTAGTGATACTCAAAGAAATGGTTTGTTATGTTTTGAACTTTTGAGTACTATTTTTTAATGCAATGATGTGAAGCACCTTCTTTGTCACAATTGTTACAATATATTATGTTGTTTATATATTATATTTATAGTTTTTACCTCGTATGTGTGTAAACTCTTAAATAAATAGTTTAGTAAAATCATGAGCGTAATTACAAGAGTGTGACATAAAAATTGCTTACCAAGCTATATTTATTAATAGTGATGAAATGTGCGAAGATTAATTACCTAACCGGATGTATTAAATGATTAAATCTACTGAAATCGCTTTTTTACGATGATTCAACATAAAAAATGTTACAGCTACAAGCAAAAGTTACTAAATAACATTTAGTAATAATGTCCTTACTACTAATAATATATTTTGTAACGAAAATCGTGCATCTATATCAAGATTATCAAGCCTTAATGAAGCTTGATTCAAATAGTGACAGAAACTTCCTGCACATGTTCATTGCTTTCAATGATCATTTTATTATGATACCGTTACCGAGCGATCTCGCAATGTACGCCTTGCAAAGGCCACAATTAGTCATAAAAAGAATACTAAAAAATTTGACACTAGACACAAAATAAATAGTATGAAAGACGATTAAAATCATAAAAACTTATCTGTAAATGTCGAATGTGAGAAAAACACGTTTCTGTTCATTAAATGTCTATATTTTAAGTATATTTTGCCTTATGTGGCAATTCATGTGCACAAACACCATAAATAGATATACAAATGTTAATATTTCATCGTCATATTGTGTTCATAATTGCTTAGTACAACTTCAAATTGACAATAAACTAAAGACTTATTGAGACAAGACGAGAAATTAGGCAAGTTGCAATACATTGCCGAGTCTCATAGTTCTTGTAGCAAAAGTGATAGATCATTGCCGGTAATGTATTGCATCTCACACGATAATTCGCTTCTAAATAAGCTTTAACATTTGAAATCAATGTCCCCTCTATTTAGTGTTTTCCATCACGTTTCGTGGCACTGATGCGTAGCCAAGCTTTCCATGGAAAGTTATTTACGCTAGTTTGGCTCCAACCGCTAACGACCAGCAGCTCTATACTGTGAAATTATAAATAAAAAAAGACTATCACTCTAAAGCGCCATTCAGAATAGTGTTCTATCTCATTTCCACAATGAAATATCTAAATTAAAATACTTATCATGGTAGAAAACGCATAATTGTCACGTTGCCATGGTGATATTATAAAACGTTTATAATTGATAGATTAATAAATTAGAGAATGCTTCACTTGTGATTACGTCAAAGGCTCCGCAAGTTACCTAATAGTTAAGTTATAAACAATCAAAATTGGAAATTTGCAGATTACAATTTATGCGATTTTGACATTCTTAAATAGCTTCGTTCACCAAACAGCTCTTGGGAGGTATTATTACAATCACGCCTAACTCAGATCAGTACTATCATGACATCATGAATAGTTAAAAATAGAACTTCAGCTACGACCAGTTTATTTTAGTCAGCAGAACGGGACACTCGTTAACATAAGTGAGCGCTTATTTAAAAAAAAACCATCGCAAGAGAAATATGTTTTTCACTCATACCAACAAAATTTAACCAGCCAGCTTGTCTCTACGCCTCTAATTAACAATACTGCTACCGTTATCTCACACACCATTAAGAAACATAAATAACAATCGCCATAATTGCATAAAAGCATACAATACTGCAGCACTATTATAAAACTCACAATTTACAACTTAATAACAAAGTAACAGCTACCGTACATTTATTATCGTTTACCACGAAACGCCAAGCATAATCGTTTTATTACCAAAAATGGGCATTGTCTAACATAAAATGCGTACATACAGCAATAACGTACAAGGAATTCTGATACTTGCACGTTTGTGATAAGGTTCGTTGTTTGATTGCCGGAAGCGAGCCGGCCGACTGGCACAGTTGCTTCCTTGCGAAATGGGTAGGAAGTACAGTGCGGGCCAGCCATGTATGGTGAAACAGCTCATGTCAAGTACAGGTAGACTTGCCATAATGTTTATAGACTCGATTCGGAACGGTTCACCCTAGTGACCAGCTTTTAGTTAAGGTCTAATTGTAATCTAGTCGAAAGTTATTGCGGTTTTTACTTGCAAATTGTTTATTGCCATGTCTATAGATGTTTTATTCTTACCAGACTTTGTAACAAAACGATGACGCATTTTTTATAGATGCTCACAACTGAACACACTGAACTTTATTTAATAAAACACTATTTGCGCAATGCTTAGGTAGTTCTGAGTTTTGTATTTTGGGTCATCTGAGGAAAACAAACGCCACAATAAATATAACCAGAAAAATGTTAATTTGATGACATATAAGTAATACAAATTACGCCTTGTAGTGCGACTGCCGACTAGAACCCGAGAAGAACTGCCAGTAGGCCCCAACATAACCATGTGCAAACAAGTGAACGTCGCCCAGTAACATGTAATATATCACATATCGGCTTAATACATAACACAAGGTAAATCCGCATCCGTCATCCTTGCGTCATACGACTGCCTCTTCGAACATATTCACTAAATCACTTCGAAATTAATTTATTACTGTAGAACGGAATACATTTGTACAAACTGGATCACAGCATAGTTAATATTTTGAACGACTGTCGTAAAAGTTTGTTTGGTTTGATGTAAAATTTTGTGTGTATTGCTTACACAACTAAATATGCTTTCTGAATTGTGAGTTTGAATTTAATATTAATAAATCTACGTCGTATGACCCATAGACCCATTTGTACCTACTAGCGGAGACGTCATTGATACGTTAAAAAATTAAGATGTTTTTTACCATTAATGACAGCAGTGTAGTGTTGCCATCATTGTTTATTTATTTACATTTACTTATGAAATTTTCTCCTACCCTACTTCAAGTATGCCTCATTCATAACCTTCGAATTAGGCTCGATAGTTTTAATACTAATAATAAATTCAAACTTTCTTTATTTATATTTAACATTAATATGCAAAATCCGAATTCAGAGGAGTCAAGGCTATTCAGTAAGTCAAACGACTTTATTACATTTTCCAGACCACAAATTAATCTATAGAATGGGTACGTATTTGAACCGTGCGACGAATTTTTATAAAGCAATAAACAATGTCGTAACTGTAGTACTGAGACAATTTTGATAATGCAATTGTGATAAGCGTGATTTCAGATCGTATTACGTCTAATTCTTGCCTAAATATAGTAGAGAATCACGAAATAGAATCTATTTGGGATGTATGAACTATAATATGGGATAGCAACGAATTACAACAGCAGGTTACTGACCTATATTCACATAAAGACGATAGCAAAACCGATCATCGAATCGAACAGATGCATAAACATAAAACCCAACACATCACCGTTAAGTGTATAATAAATCTTCAGGCAGTCAAAGATAAAACGTAATTCAAGTAGGTCAAGTATGTTCTTAGGAACAATGAGCTTGCACATCTGTTACATCTAATGTTTTGCAACAAATCACCGCTAAAAGCTGAAATAGATCGCGACAGTACCGAACAGGTACTTCTATGAAACACGGATGCCCTGATTTTAATAAACGACATTCTTTTTCTTTTCTTTGTCCAAAGTTCTTTGAAGGGAAAGCGATATATAAAATAGAACAATCACCTTTTTAAAAGTCCATAATTCTTAATATAACATACCATTTATCTTGTATAGACGTAAATGTTGTCGGAAAGCGTTCCCAAAAATTTTGTTTGTACTCACAGAACAAGTATAGCTAGATACGCATTCCAAAAAAAGAAATGAAGTGGTCACTACTCCCAAAATAGAAATGGACTGGTCGTTAAACAAATAAGACCAAACGGTAATAAGACACTGTTACGTCATGTTAAGTGTGAGGCAAATATAGGGATAAAAGTGCCCACTGTAAAAGTAAACAGGTTAAAATCTCTTGTTGATCTTTGAGTTATGAAATTAACCAAACACACGGAAGAACCAGTCATTTCCAACATACACTCACTAAGATGAACATTATATTCAATGTATGAAACCACAATTCTATGAAAACATAATCGCTTTACGGTTATGACACTAAGCATAATAATGAAAGCAGTGTTAGTACATCCATCAAGTCTGTTAATTTACTTCCTATGTATAATAAATCTTAGTTTCTCTGAACCCATAAATAATTAAGTGCGATCGAAGCCATATTGTGAGGGGAGTCAATTAAAATCTCATTGAGAAATGACACGGCGACCAGCTTTCTCTCCTCACGTACACATGACTTAGGGCTTTCAGGTTTTGTTAAACAGGATTTATTGTCAGCAAGAAACACTTACTCTAAATTTTATTGCTTTTCACTTAACACTGTAATGTGTCTTTGCAGCCATCCATTATTATATCGTTTAAATTAAAAACGCGTCATTAATAATGGCGTTTATGGAATCATCTACTTAGTCCATCATGTAAACAACACATGAGTACTTTGATAATAACAATCATCGTTCAAAAATGCTGCAAAAAAGAGGTAGCCCTATTACACCACTCCTTAACCTTATACCTTGATAATCTCAACACAGAATTGTTATGAGTCATACTGAGTTACAAGAAACAGCAGTCTTTACTTACCCGACGACTAAGACAGGTATATCGCATTGTTCAACCCTAATCAGTTCCTTTAATTGTTTCAACCCATTTATGTTGAAGCACGTCGCCTGTCAAAAATATGAGTAATTTCTACTATCTGTCATAATCCGAAGCATTGTAATATTCGAGCATTGTTACTAACTAGTTCAGTGTGCCAGAGCTCATATTTTGTAGCAAATGATGAAACTGACGTCTTAGTTTACGTGTTTAATTAGAGTTATTGCTCAAAATCGGTGATTTCGCGACGTGGTGCATGCAACGATGTGCAGTACATTTCTTTTCTAGCGGCTATGTGCACTACATACAAAATATTATTATCCGTTGATATTTCCCAGTGACCTACAATACACTTCCCTGGTCAGGTCGCAGTTAGTCATAGCTACAGTAGAAAAAATTGAATTAAATTAACGTGTTCACATCTAATTTACCACCCGTGGAGTCAATTGGTTCTGCGACACACAACGGACTTTCCAAAACCATTCGACGTATCGGAACATTCGCAACACGCTTTTCCCCACACAATGACAGTTTGTAAGACTAGACCACCCAGTTATAAAAAATAGTACACGCACCTACATGCAATTATTGGTTACACAATACGGCGCACAATGGGCGCGTCGGTCGACTGCTGCGCGGGTGCCCCACAAACCCAGCTCGCGTATGCGCGTGCGCGTGCACTCTCACTTGTAATTAAACGCTTTTTATCTCCTATGTACTGTTCACATGTTTTGGCAAATTGTGGCTGTAAACAAAACACAAACTGCTTTGGCTAAGGCAAATTTCAACCATAATGATTTCCTTAAATGTAGTCTTATTATAGCAGGCCCAGATGGGTAAAATAAACTTCAACATTACCATCCACTTGTTAAGTTTCTAAGTTGTGTAGCAATGCAGGCATCTCATTATTCTTTATATTATCAGCATGTGCAAACTATCTTCCAGCACAATTCTCGTCCTATTAAATGATACCGTCTCCAGCGGAAATCTCATTTAACAAGTGCAAAGGGAAAGGTTATTGTTATTGTAACACCAGTCTGAGTTTCAAATCAACACATGTCTCGTGACTCATACCATTGACGTAGTTGAGTATTTCTTGATGTTGGAAACGACCATATAAGTAGGATGTAGGAAGGCGTATGTATTGTGTATGTCGATAGAGCATCGTAATATTGTACAATTGCAAGTTGTGCTGTAACATACTTAGCTTAAATGACCTTTAATAGTGTTATAGAGACATATTATAAATCGACGCAAACTTTAAAGCTGCTGAGTCATTCCTGACGATGAGAAAGAAGTGTCAAAGTTTATTCTTCGTGAAGAATTTCCTCATTTCGCAATAAAAAAAATTGTGCTGACAGTAATGTCCGGAAATAATGTGAAAAGTATTGCTCTTATTATAATTGTCGCCGTGTCCCTCGCTAACTCAAAGTTCTAAGCAGTTACTGACGCAAGTCGAATAAAATGAAAAGCAAATAAAAGCATGCTTGTAATGAAAACCTTGACCGACCTCTATTCATCAAGCCAACCACATACTGCCCTTCTTTATGAATGTCATTACCAGAGCCTATAACTTGACCAGATAATTATAGTTGGTCATCTAATATGTACTCATGTAAGAATATAGGAATGGGAGAATAAACCGGTGTCTTCCGTCATGACCATAATTATTTATACATAGGAAATAAATGAAGTTATAAAGATAATAATACCTGTTAATGTCCCCATAGAACCTAGTGTTATAGTAGAAGGTGATTATAAAATCAATTAAGATGGGAATCATTTTGTGATCAGCTAAAATAATTGTGAATTGTGTTACGTCTGTCATTAAGTAATAGTATTTAAGACGCTCTTTGTTTCTAAATGCATAAGGAAATTATTTTGCATAAAGAATTAAGTATTTACAAAGAAAAGCATTAAGATGCGAACTCTTTTCTTCGGAAATGACAAGTGACCGGTAAGGGGACTTGTTCTAGGTATTTGCCGCGGTTGCCGCTTTGTTCAATGAGATCTTCACTCTTTGTTTTTAAATAGGTAAACTTACCTGTATCGGTGTTAGCGATAGAACTCTTTTACTGATAAAATCATAGTTCTTGGCACTTTTTATACCTTCCAATTTTTTGTGTCAAATTTTGTTCAAAATTGTGTATCATACATTATATTCATGCAGATAGCAAACACAGGAAATAGTGGCGGTATAACACAGTTAGATACAACTTATGCAATTTAGATGTAACTCGCTAGAGCCAGACTGCACTTGATGCATTTTTTATGCGACTGCGGCTAGTAGACGGCAATGTAATAGTCTCTATACACTATAAACCGCCTAGTCTGTATACTCTAGACATGAGAGCCATACTTTAATTACCCCGGATTTATGTTCGACAGGGGGCAACAATCCGGTTTTAACGTTTCCGCCCCCCAGACAAAACTATCGATTCAGACGCGGTCATAGACTCAAAATGACGATCTCACGACCCACCCAGGCTCAGTCTAGACCGTGTCTAGACAAACTTTATTGAAAATACAAAAGCACCCCCTACAGGTCTACATCACTCCTCTATTTAACTCGAATTCCAAATCACGTTCGACCAACACTCTAAATAACTTAATTTGCCCGTACTAACACCGGTCGTTTACGCGGAAAGCAAATTTTCCTGTCTAGACTGGTTTTAGTAATGTGACTATAATCATGTCACTTTCCTATGCAAATTTCGAAAGTGTTTGCCTTCGCCGTCAAGTCAGTAAATCCCTGTTTTCGTTGTCACCGCTTCACTTTTTTTGCCATCAAAAAACCATCAACATTACACAATTTCGTTTCATCAACAACCATCGTTTTGTTCTTCATTACGTACTTTTTATCTTTATTCGAACTCTTCTTAAGTAACAGTGATATAAAACTAATAAATCAAACCGTGCTGTCTATCAACCGTATCCAGTATTACATCACGTTGTCTAAGTAGCCATGATTTTATTTCCCGAATCATAAGTGTCATAAATGTCGTAATTAGAAACACGACTTTCGATTTCAACAGAATTGTGTGAAACGGTAATGGCGATTCAGTGTGCACTCGTTTCTTACATTGTACTACGCAATATTAGGTACTCGTATATTTTGGATGTAGGTTAATGTACAAGATAGTAGACACGGTTGATGGGTCCGCTTTGCGTTATGCATTATGATTCTTTAATTGGAATTTTAATTTTACATTTATTGATTTATGTAATTCTTGTTCCAGGTATGTGACTCTTTCGAGCGTATCAAGTAAGTTTATTATTCCCTCGATCGTGGGAATATCAGCGCAACAAAATTCATTGGTATTGATTATCGTCTATACAAATTGTACCATTTCGTAGTTTGCTGCAATCTGTATATTTTAGTAGATGCTCCGGAGCGTCAATAAAAACTGGATCGTGACGGCCGTCCCGTTCGTCTGGCTCGCGCTCACGCATTTTTCCCACGTTTCCTTCACTTTAAGTCACGACCCTTTTTTTCTAAACTGATAGATATACTATTTATGATGATAAAAGTAGTTTTTGTTTAGTCCCATTAGATTACAGTTTTTTTGTAGCTATCAACCAAGTGGATTTGAGATATGAGTTTTGATAAGTCGCTTGTGTCGATTCAAAAATTATTCAGATGTTGAAGTTTAAATAAATCTAGAATAATGAATCTCAGATTTTTTAATGTCAGTTTCGAGTGTATAAACCTAGATGCTTAGCGGGAGTCCAACTGCGACCCCATTCAGGTAAACACATTCCCAATAACAGTAAATGTCGAAGCTCCGTGGTATTTAAGTGCTTATTTCGCAAGCGCGCGTGTTTAGGACGACGAGTAAAGGTCAGCCGGTGAATAGACACGCTCCGGCAGATGCTTCGCTAACAATACACAACTTGTATCACAATAACTTACATATTGCAGGACGAAAAACGTACCGGGTCGCCGTATATTGAACGGCAGACATCAATCAGACGACCCATAGAAAATAACGTCATGTGTTAAAATCCAAAAACGTGTTTACATTGCGTTTCTTGGTCTGAAATTACCACATTGATTTATATTATTATCTAAAACTACTTATGAAATACATGATTCTGAAATACCACGCGAGTAATAGTCTAGAACAATACCAGTTGAATCTTTGTTTGGCACGGAATTACTACCCGTGTTCGCTCTTAGCCATTGTATCCTCGCCATCCCGTCGATAGCCTTCGGGCGAGGTCCCCATTGTTTATTCATTATAATAACGCTCTTTTGTTTATTACTAATGTTATATCAGAGGATATGTCTTCACTTGCCTCTATTATTGCGAAGTAAGATTGCTTTGTCACATTTCGAAATTCCACGCATCTTACTTACAACACGATTGCCTTATAACAGTTTCTTTCTTGTCGCGGTACTATCATACGCGGTTTCTTTATCAATTTTAATTTGAACGCGGTCTCTGTACGCAACAGTGACAACTATTGCGTCCCGGTTCACGGAAGTTTGTGAGATTTGTGTATTGTTCGCTTTGTTCCCTAAACCAGCTGGTTCTGTCGTTCGACTTGGCCGGAATTTCGTCTGGCTTTCAATTCATTCAGTTTCGTCTATTGTGCAATCGTTTAGTTTATGGAACAGTTATCGTTGACCAGTGATAAGTTATGGAAATTTCTGTTTTCGTCTCATTTTTTACGCATTCTTATTTTTAAATGCGTCTGAATGCTGAAATTAATATTTTGTTAATAAGATATTTACATAATATAAATATTCACATTTGTATTTATTTAATGGTATAATTTTAATATAATGCGCAATAAAATATTGAGGGTAAAGATCCGACTTAGTAGAGCAACATTTGAATGATTCTACAATATTAAAAAACGTTGTGTTGTTTGTATACGACGTCGTAAGTTTTGAGGCGTGTTGTTTGTTTACATATCTTCGTAGTACGTCCATGTGTAGGTAACGGGCCGTAAAGATGCCGCTGGGTGCCTACACCGGGCCGACTCCGCGCGGCCGACGCGAGCCCGAGCTCCGAGCCCCGTAGTCAGTCGCGCGCGGCCCTCTCGCACGCTCGCACACCGCGCCGGCTCGCGCAACAGCTGATCGCGATCTCTCGTACATACAAACAAACATAATAACATAAACTCTACTGAAACACCACCCAATGAACACATCAAAAAGTGAACCTTAGCGAAATACGTGCAAACAGACAGTGTAGCAACTGCAGCGCTCTAAAATCAGATCGATATCCCGAAAACGGTCCTGCGACCTCCAGCGATAGAGCTCAGCAATACTTCCGTGCAATATTAACCTGCAATATTAATGTTTATACTTATAATTAGAGACGTTTAATTTAGTGATCTCGTTCGTGTGTAAGGGACTGTGCAACCGCAAGAGTTCATCTTACTAGTGATATGTCCGTGAGAATGGATTTCTTCGACTGACTTCGATATCAGGTGGTTTTGCTGCGTCTTCAACATCATTGTTTAACCTGAGGTAACGTTTAATATTTACTCTGCCAGTTCCGTTTTGAGCTGATTACTATTGTATGCCGTATGATCAAACGATCAAGTTACCACTACATGTGTCTCCAGTATCTCTTATCAGTTTCTTAGTATTCTTGCCATTACAAATGTTAGCATTTTTATTGGCCGATTAGCGATTACCCGTAACAAGCATTGATTAGAAACGATTATCAAAATATACACGTTTGTTATGTATACATTCGTTATAGAATGAAGGTTTAAAATCGATTGGTAATTTTGGCATTGTAATTCGTTGGCCTACAAATATTTTTAACAAGTTCAAGGTAAATTATCGAAACTACGATATCTTTTTTCAACAGTAAATACTGATTAATTGTTTCGTAATCAACGATAATATCGATTTAAATAGCTATCTATAAACCCGTTTAAAATTTTGCGCGATTTTCTATCCCTTTCGTCTCTGCTGTGTTATTGTGTTGTGTGTGTGACTGCATTGCACCCTTGGGCGGTCGTCGTCGCGTCGCTTCCCATTATTCCCGGGGTTGACTGTGAACTTGAGGGGTGCGTTACCCCCGGCCGCCGGAACACGACGCGCCGCGGTCGACAACCCAATCGCTGAAATGTTTTAATCGCAACTGAAAGTCATATAGAAAACGAATAATCGATCTCGTGCTCAATCCGTATCGATCTGTCATGTTTACTCGGCGCCCACTCTAATTAATTGTCATGCAATATAAGTAATACTACTTTTACTATATTTATATCTCAATATTTTGAAATTCTAGCTCTGTATTGTTTACAAGATATATTGGCAACTTGACAGGTGACCTTTTGCAACTTTCACTTGTAACAATTCGCGTTTGAATTGAAACCTTAACGTGGGCTAGGACTACAATTAAATATGAATTTGTCGTATTGTTGATCATGATTTTGGCTTGTCATTGTTTTGTGATTCAAAATCTGACACTCGGCCTCGAATAAGATCAAGAACTTTCACTATCAATGTGAATTATGCATCAGGAACATAATTCGGCATTGTGAACATAATGTGATCTCGCGCTACTGGTTATTATTAAGATCAGCCGGCTAAATGTCAAACGATGAAAGTTTATTAGCACAGGCGAAATTATCCGAGCAGATTAAATTTCAACCTGATAACGATAAAGTTTTATTTATACGTTTTGTTCAATTTATGTATTGCATATGTAGATTAGGCAAGAATTTGATTGTTATATTCTGACGATAGTTTCACTCCGATTATTTAGAACTATTGAAAAGTTGTTCAACTTCGGAGAAACATTACGAGGCGATTTAATAATAAGACTTTTTTTGTTTGATAACCTTGAAATATTCTGTCAGATTGGGTATTGAAATCACTTTATTTTTAGCACGTATAATCTAAATAGTTTGAATAAATATTTTCAAAAATCTGTCCACTTAAAATCCGGACGTATTTTAAAAGTAGATCCAAATGAAAATTAGCTATTAAATAGCCAATAATCATGACAAAGGAGATGTAAGTACAAGTACATCTTCAGAGTGCTACACTACAACGTGTGGTAACGTCAGTGTATCCATCTACACTTATATTAATTGCGATTCGACGCTCGTTCGTTGGAGTCTCATAGTCTGGCGGAAAGCGGTCAGATGCGTCTCGTTCACTATCAGGTTTCACCGTCTTTTTTATTCCAGGAAGTGTTGTGAGGCAAGAAAGCGTGTATCCCTTATACCGGACATCGCATACGTAATTTGCTACTTTTTCTTTAGGGTCTTCTAGTAACTTTGTCTTTGTGTTTACTCTGTGGATGTATGACTTCAGATAATTCAAGTTGAGCGTTCGTGGGCGACTAGCAATCTGCTGTTAAATCTCTAAAGTTGCACGTTATATCTATACACGATTCATGTGTAATATGGATACGGTAAACTTGGAATGTCACGTCATAAAGAAACGATTGTTCAATATCAACTATTTTATCTCTCTAAACTTGATGTATTACCAAAAATTACTTCGATGCGTCATTGTTTTCATTGCGACGTCACTTGTCGTTCACAATAGTTGCACAGTATGACATTGTGTGCAGTCTCTAGAGCGTGACTCCGCTTCTTTTTCATTTTTTTATAGGGCTAAAATGATTATGTAAATCATAAAATTAAAATTCAAAACGCTGTTCTGTTTGCGGTTTAGAATAATGAAACAATTGTAAACTCATCAGTCTCTGATAACGAAGTTTTGTAATTTTGCCTGTTTGCTTGATCCATTGTCCCGCAATAAGATTAAATGAAACCAGCTGTAGCTCGTAATATTCAAGGCTTTATGTATAAACATTTATTACTTGTTTTATGATTTGAGACTGATTTCTCACACGTTTATCTGTCACGTCGTGCATATAACGAGTAAATAAAAATAATATCACAGAAAATGCGTCCATATTTTTTATATTTTGGTTGGTCGTTCTTGGAATTCTGTTATTTAGGTTTATACCGCAATTTACTATAACAGTAAAAATAAGTTTTATTGTGGTTATATCTCCGAGATGCTTGTAATAGTACACGTAGTAGACTTAGTCACGTCCTCGTTTGCGATTTGCAGAACGATTGTATTTATTAACCTTCGCGTGTCCTGTCTCTAGCTGTATTCTTGTTTCATCTTTATGTTTAAATAATTCACATCTATTGGTATAACGGAATCATTTGTTCCACGTTATTAATCCATCATCATTCGCTATTAATTTGTCAGTCGTTTTTACTTTAGCTCGTGTTTATGTGGTGGCTAAATATGCATCTAGTTCAACACGTTTCTTGAGTATTGATCTTGCTTTGTTTGAAACGGATAGGAGTGCGGTACGAACGTGCGAAACATTGTCAAACACTTTGTCCTTGTTTCCAGCTTTCAGTTTCGTTTCATTATATCCTCGATGCTTTCTTCTCATCTAGACGTGAGACAACTCGTCAAATAGATATTTGATGTTTTATAAATTTATTTTGTATTTTCTCTTTCGATTTCTTTGATATGTCTTTAGGAGTTGTTTCAAAGTTTAGTATAAAGAGTTTTAAAGTATTCATAGTTTCAAGTACCCTAAATACATTTTTGATCACTTCTCCATTCAGCCCTCTTAAGTCCTTAAGTATCTCAATATCTTTAAAGCATCTTACTCATCTCGAGTGCTCCATTAGTGGGTAGGTGTGGTCCAAATTTAGGATAATGAACGTCAGTGTTATTGTCACGGCAATTAACTGTTCGGGCCGGGGTTCGCTTCCGGGCCGACTATTTTCAGTTCGTTGATTGATAGGTGCAGCTAACTCTATGAGGGTTTGCTTCTATTTCAGTTAATGTCGAGCATACTCCAAATAGAACGGGCTGATGTTTTTGGGACACATGTATTAGCTGTTACAAAACTCCGGTATATTTATGGGCGCTTACATCTTATTGAGACATCTTGTGTCTCTGAATAGTGTACTAAAAACAGATATATTGTAATCAACACCGGTCGTTTAGTGGAACGTCAATTAGAAACCGCAGATATTTCATTAATGCACAAGCCAACCATTGATCAGACGGACCTGTTAGTACATAATCAATCAACATTGTGTTTGTTTTTGCAGCATTCGCGTTAATTGGTGCGATAGCCGTGCCATTATAATGTCGTTAATATGTGTGGATAGCTAAGAGAAATGGCTCGGCTCGGCTCACGTGGCCACGCCCATGTTTCATGCGCTCGCGCTGGCTAAATTGTTGTAATAATATAATATCTAGATGCGGCCCTGTTAAGTGGACTGGTTTTGTGCTTGCGTCAGGAATTCTTGGTACTTACCGATCCTGGGTTTATCTTAAATATTTCACTTAGGAATCATAATTGGTGACACAAGTTTTACCATAAATAAGATCTACGTTTCCTGATATTTAGTATCCAATTATTTTCGGATTTCTTAGTGCATCTTCTGGAACTATCACGTCATATCTGCCTCGAAATATTAAGATATTATCAAAACAAAAACTATTCTGTTTACTGATATATATTTTTTTGTGATTTTGTCATAACACATTTACAATAGGTTTTCAAATCGACGATGACTTAATATAGAATTTTGTAGTGAATGTTGTTGATGTTTGGTTTTAGCCTTTTCAACGTGTTTGCTATTATTCTGTATAATAGTTATTCTAGTTTAGAAATTGGTTCATGTAAGACGTGTTTACTTTAATATCCATTAGAGTGTCGGATTTCTGTGTTCTTGGCTTTTAATATAACGCGTAAGTGCATTTTGTTTTTGTTATATTCAATTTACTAGAGTTTGCATTTATCAGAAGTGCTGAGTTCACTTTTTTCTTGGATTAAAACAGTGTATTTTTATAATTTTATAAACAGGCAACGGTTTACTAGGCACTTATTTAAAAATTCCCGATCGAGTTTACCTTTTTAATAAAGGTTAATTACACCGTATTTGATAATAGGGTTAAGACTGTTTTTTTTTTGCTGTTTTTCGCCTCCGAGCTAGTTTTAGTTCGTTTATATTATTGTGAAAATTCGATATCCGACTTTAGTGATTGTTTTATAATTCATGCGTAACATTTGATGTGTGTCACACTTGTACACATAAGAGCCTTGTTTGTACGTCATACAGAATGTCACACTATACTTCATGGTTTTGTGACGTCAAACAGTGTTATACCTAAAGTGTCAATTTATATCGTAATACAGTATGTTTCATTTCGAGAAACGCTTTCAATTTCTATTTAGTTCTGTACGCTAATAACATGACGTCTTTCTCGCCATTGTACAACCTACCAATTTCATTAAGTTTTCGAAATATGCAACAGCAAGGTCTCTCTATTTTAAAATCATCTCTCTCTCAATCGTAAACTGTGTTGTTCTAGTCTACGCTAAAGGCCTTTCAAAAATGTACAATTCTGAACAGATCATACAAATATTTCTATTGTTATAATATTGCGTTGTTCAACTTACAATAGTAAAAATTCTCTTATAGCATGTGATGTATGTGTTGTGTAACGATGCTTATTATTTTATTATTTGTAATGCTAAAGGCATGCGTGTTACCAATGGGAGACTATGAATGACATATAATTATTGGCCTTGCGTGGCCATGACTTTTAATGCAACTTCGCTTTAAATGTTCATCGCAATATAATAAATACGTGATTCTTGTACTTACCGGTCTAATATACTAAGTTTCTTACGATAATGCTTAGCAGTTATGTCTTATCTTATATCTATCTTATTTATGAGTATTGTAGTTACTACAGTTAAAGTTAAGGACTTAAACTAAATAATAAAATAAACAAACATAATTTGTTAAGTAATTATCTGACTGGAGTCTAAAACCTTAAGACAACTTATAAATAATACCTTTCAATAGCTAGACATTGACTCTATTCAAGCATCACGTATCACTAAAAAATATAAAGAAAGTAAACAATTTTATATCCCGTTATAAAAATCAAATTCACGGTACATTATTTCAAAACAAATGCAAATACAACACCCGCAGTTACGTGTAACAAGCTTGCAGTTTACACCAATAGTAACGGTGTCCGTGTGAACGGGGTCAATTAGGGTCATCCGTAATTACCGCCTCTAGAACCGAATACGGGAATACGGTGCAGTTTGTTGTTCCCGCTAATATTAGTGATGCATCGGTGGTAGGGGTGGGTCTAATCGATTGATTTTTTCGATGGAATAAAAATTTTGTTCGTTTAAATATGTCATGTCAACAAAACGTAAAGAAGACACTTTTCTTCAAATTGCCTTAAAACTCTGTTATCGTTTTACATATTACGTTTCATCCAAGATATTTTTTTCGTATCAGTGGTAAACCAACATTACTGAGACAATGCGGCATAGTACATAGTACCTATTACAAACAATTTTTTTTATGGGTAATATGTATTTACTCAAAACACCCGTGATAAATCTGCTAATACCTCTATTATTTAATCGATTATTTGGACCAATCGAGCAGTAGTTTTCGCAATCGATTTCAATCAGAACATCACTATTTACTTAATCCGATTCACTAGCCACTGTACCTACGTGCTTTGATAGCTCAACCTGTTAACATTGCATTTCACTGAAATCTATGATACTACTAAGCAGTGTTAGCAATTTTAATTTCGTTCTGGTTTTATTATGCGCTTCACAGGTTGTAAGGAATATTGAATTTATGACAAACCAAGTATAAAATTTGGTTAAGTTTATCAATTATATTCTTTTCTGTAAATGAAACGGTAAAACTGATTTATAAATCGACCGTGTAATTGAAAGTTTCCTCCATTTTGTTAGAGCTATTCAGGGAGAAAATATGAATCTATTTATTTATAAAAAATCTTTTCATATTCTACAAAGAGTGCTCATAAAAAAGCCAATATCTTTTTTCCACCTTTCTGGCAATAATATCGAACAAAAAACACATCAGATTTACACCACAATATATGTCGCCATCAAATTCCAACAAACTGCCTATTATCGTTCTCCAAAAATAATGAATGTTAAACCTATGAATCATAGCAAACTGTTATCTGATTTGTACACACACCCACAGACCAATCGAATTTGGATACAATAGTACCAATACAAAAACAATCACTTCATTAGAGTCCCACGACGGGCGCCATTAATTAAATCATTCTGTTTCAAAGTTAATTGTACAGACGTCGCTTATGGCCTATGATATCGTATTGCAAATGTTATGAATGAACGCGAAAAGAACTCTCATATGAATGCCTTCGTATTGTCGATCTCATTCGTTAAGCAAAACATTTGAATTGTGCAGTATATTGTATTGTAATCACGTTATATTTTGATGTTGGTATTCATTCGAAAACCATGCTCAGATCAATGGAACAGGTACATATTCAGATACAATTCTCATTATAGAACACATCCTATAATCACCTATCGCGGTTGTTAGAAAGAGATGCCGCTATATACTCTGTAAAGCTCCGTCTTCTTCTATAACTTTAAAAGTTTGTATGAGAGGGTTAGTCCCCCAGTTCCATCATATTCTCTTAAATCATTTACTAGTCATTACTTCCAAGCTAGAGCACAATTCCAATACAAAACATGGAGTTATTTACACAAATACACTTCAACCACAGTTTTATATAAGGAAGTAGGTAATATACATTCCAATTGTATAGATTTGTAATGTTTTTGTGGTGTGATATCAACACGTATGTTCTTAAAACGGGATTCAAATTGCAAGTAAGACTTGAAATTGTGGAAGCGAGATCGGTATACGATGTGTAGTGCTCTCTCGCTTCTACATGATCTGTAGTGCAAGTCTTTTTAACCCTTGATGACGTTGACGTTATATGTTTCAGTTTGTCTGTGTATGGCATCATAGCGAACAAATTGAGCGATTTTAAATTAGTTTCTTTTGTATATAAAGTGAATTATGTGGAAGTGTGCTTAGACATGTTGATAAAAATATCAACATGTCTAAGCACACTTCCACATTCCACAATTGGTGGAGCCGTTTAAAAGTCGTTGGGCCGAAAGATTTGGGTTTTTTTATCTTAAATGGTTCTAGTTTTCTGGGTTTCTATAATTATTCTGTTATCCGCCGGCTATTAGCCGTATATGTCTCAAGAACTGACTAAATGATTACTTTAGCCCTGATTTACACGACTATCTCGAAAATATATTAGGTACCATCAAAGGATTTAGTAGATTAACATTT
The DNA here is from genome assembly GCF_003590095.1 of Trichoplusia ni. NCBI lineage: Eukaryota > Metazoa > Arthropoda > Insecta > Lepidoptera > Noctuidae > Trichoplusia > Trichoplusia ni. The sequence goes on from NC_039492.1 coordinate 9,476,414, forward strand.
CTGACTTAGCTATCTATATACGTTAAAATATGTACTCAGTAAAGAAAATTGTGCCTTCAAACGAGTTATTGAGTAAAATATGTTGCAAGTTACATTTGACTAAATATGAATATAAAATAAAAATTAAATATTAACAGAGCGTCTAAAATATTTATCCCTGCCAAATTCGGGAAACGTGCCCAGAAGTCTCGCAGTATTGCCTACAAATAAATTAAGAGCAATCTCCCTTTGTCCGCTACAAATAAATCGAACTATTCCAATTCTCTCATACATGTATTGTGTGCTAGTCGGGGTCAGTACGAATAAACGACGCGCCTTTTGTTTGTCCGTCTGTCTGTGTTTCCGCTGTGAAAGCCGCTTTCACTCAATATAGTTCAGTTATGAGTCTGACAGGTCAAAGGGACAGTGTTGTTCTGTATTTTATGTTTATAGTACCAGGAGAACAGATATGTGAAAACGAACGGTGTTATTCACGATATTTTTGGTTTGTATGTGCTAATTGGTAATGTCCTCGAAACTTGACGTTGTTTTGTTATTACTAGTTGTTGGTATTACTGTAGAATTTGGTCAGATCATGGCATTATTTACTTGTCATGCATTATTTATGTCGTATAATTTAATTAATTCTCAAAAGAATCAAAAAGGGGTTAGTTATTTAGGTAGCCATAATGGTTTGGTAGGTTATATATTGTTTTGAATTTTTTTATAGTGATGGTTATTCTACTGGTCAAACCGTTTCGTTCCTTTTCCCCGTAAAAAATAATTAGTGATATCGGCCGGTCAGTTTCTTTGCTAACGAAGATACATGTAGGTGCGAGAAATATTATTCATTTGCGATACATAGCTTGCAATGACATATCACTCGATATCAAAGCTGTGCGACTTTACAACGTATTGCAACATATTTCATTTCTCACTCAATCTAAATGTGTTTTAAGAAATTCTTGAAACTATCCTTTACTTTGGCTCCAAGTTCAACCACTTAGCACATGTACGTGAAACCTGTGTTTACATCTACCCTGGGTTTAATTGTCACTAGTCATCGCTTTCACGCGTGTTCACTATTAATGGTCTATAAAGTTTATGGTTAATTTCTATTTAAACACAAGTTGTAAATGCATAGATAACTGGTTTCAGTGCATAAAAAATACGTGGCTTATGTGCAATGTTTGAATACTTTCTATATTAATTGATATTCAATTAAATATTATTATGAGATACGAAGTCATCATTATTAACATTATATTTTATTTTAGGATAAATGTCTGATTGGTTTGATACGCATGATATCTTTTGATTGTCAGTTAATTAAATTCTATCAAGGTCGTCTCAAAATCCATTTGTTGGTCAGGAAAGCCAACATATTATATAGACTTTTGTCGTTAAAACCTAACCAATAAAAATAAATATTGACATCCATAAGTCACTAACACTTTCGTGTAGTGTGACGTCGCCCATTATCTTTTGACACCATTCACCGTCTTAATGAGTCATGTTATCCAACACGTTATTGTGTGTTGGTTTTCTATGTATTACCTAATTCGATACTCTGAGTTATGAGAGCGATCTGTTTGATGAGATTTAGTTTTTTGTGTCAATATTTTGCTTGCTTTTTTACTTTACTTCAATCGTTGCTCCATTTTTTTTGATGAGCTTCCGTATTAAGCAATTAAATCGTTGAGTACCTTGCGATCGGACGGCGACACGTCGCCCTCAGTGAGTTTGGCATGGTTGTTCATCAGTCAAGATTGATCCCTTTGAGTATAGTATTAGGAACGAAGTATGTATATTTTAGTAAAAAAGGAAATAGAGCTCGACGTTTTAAGTTATCCTAGATTTTGACACATTTTTTTATATTTATGTAAAGTCACTGATATAGCTGAGTTGCTATTCGTAAAATGTTTACAAGTCTGCCTGTGACGTCACCCGCAAAGCGTATAAATAGTCGAGATTTGGAATCTTAAATAATCCTAAGTAGTAACCGATAAATGCAGTTAGTCGTATTTCTAAAACTACAAACGTTAACAGATATATCGTAAACGTATATAACGGTCTTGTTTGTAAATATTCTTTTGTGTATCTTACATAATAAACACACTTTCCGACTTGCGAAGTATTAATAACATGTGTTGATATCACGGAGATTATGTAATAGAGAGACCTTGAAACGATGATGTCATTATATTAAAATGGTTGTTTAATTTAAAAAGGCTTGCCGTACACGGTTTTAAGATAATTAAGCAATCAGCTGAATAGTTTTGCAGTAATATTTCGTATGTTTTTGGAACAGTCATCATCCTCCTAGCTTTTTCACAACTATTTTTGGGTTCGGTTCTAACTGGATGCTGCTAAGTATCGGTGTTTTGCAAGGAGTGACCGTATCTGACCACCTCAACCCAGTTCAAGACGATACTACTTAGTAAGACTGATTGTCGGACTTGGTGGCTTCTGCCTACCGTTAACGGCTGTTAGAGATGTGTAAATAACTGCCGGGACCCACAATTTAACGTGCTCTCCGAAACACAAATACAATTTAAAACAAATTAAAATTAACATATTCCTTATCACTGTATTATTACAAATAGAATCTATGAAATCTCTTCCATTTTAATACCCATTGCTTCCCGTTAGAACAAGGTACGTGACACCAACAGTATGTCGGTCAAAACGGGCAGAGTTAATTGCAAGCGCCTGTACTAAAGTGTATTCACTTTATTTATATGTACTGTACTCTTATTGCACACGTATGTACTGTGAATATGTAGTCGTTGAAGGAAATTAGCGAGTCGCCCACTTTAGCTAAATGGTAGATACTTTGTTATTATCTGTATCTTACAAAGACCGTTTTTCTTTTGTTTTGTTAGCTCACTTTGTCTAATTAATGCCGTTTTACTAGCCCTTTGCTGGTATTTGCATTATGAAGTAAATAAAATCATTCGTAGTTTTACTTTTTGTAATGAAAATATGTTATAGAAATTGCTGTAGGAACTGAAAACTAATTTAAATTTTAAATTAGTTGTCACTGAATCTGACCGCATTTCATATTTCAAATTTCGTCGTAAATTAGATTTTCTGTTTTGATTTTAAATGATCCTACAAGTTTTCATCGAAATTGTGAAATCAACTTTTAATGATACTGGTAACTGGTGTACCCAATTATCTTTATAAAAGCCTTTACCAACAGTTTGGTTATAAAACAGGTAATACTTATAAACTTAGGTTTCCTATCGAAACCTAAATCAATAAAAGGCCATTCAACTCAAGTGAACGCAAAAACTAGGTTCTATTTAAAGTTGCCTATTTCAGTTTCAATTTAGCGACATTTTTGTGTAGTTACTTCTAAGCTTAACAAAAAATAAACAAGCAAGTGTTTAAGTAATATTTATTTTGTTAATGTTTGCAATTGATTGCAGCTTCAGCGAGTAACAGTTGACAATCTTTGTAATTAAAACCTCTATGTGGGACGGTTTCTGCGTATAGCTTTGCGATATTGTTGGCTGGTATATACGTATAGAGTCTTTATTCATATACCGCCTTTCTCTATAAACGAAGGCCCTAGGATACATGCGTTTATATACTTGAATTGTTTGTAAAGCAATGAAATGGGAATCAATAATCCCTTAGGTTCGTTGCACTAATTTAGTCAACAAATTATAGTATTTGCAAACAACAGTACATGTGATAAAATGTAACAACCTAACTAGCCTGTACTATGCGCTGTTACAGCACATGTAATCAATGTGGGAGCGAGATAGCGCTTTACATTGTATGTTTTGATATCTCACTTCCACATCAACAATAGTACTGGTTAAAGGGTTTATCAACAGTTTATAGAAAGAGCAATTATGTTTCTTTCTCCTTGGTTGAGTACCCAACTGATTTAGTGGCAAATGTTGATGATACTAATAGTCTATTGTTTAGCATAAACACAGCTTATTAACGAGGAGGAAAATACGTAAGGAAAAACATTCCGATTTTTGTTGTTTAGTATAAACTGCAAGAATGATGGGTATATTTGTGAGTATTTCATAAAAATATTAATGACTTGTTGTGAAAGAATTTGTTAATTATTTACCTAGTCCATTAAGATAATCTGTTTTACTTGAATGGTAAACTGTATCAATAATCAGTTTATCTCGGGTCAAAAGTTAACGCTCCCGGCTAACATGTTAACAATGCATAATCGTTGTAATTATGATTGCAATGTTGTAGTAACAGTTTAAAACTTGACATTGAATGAAAGGTCGCGACGTGATACACTCGCACTTGACCGAACTCGCAACGTCAGCCATATCACCTGATGTGAACTAATATAATACTTTCAGAAGTATCATTTCGATAAAAAGGTATGTGATTTAGTACATATTCATTTGTTTTTCTGCGCTTTAAATGAATTATTTAAATCATTTTTATCATCTTTATCACACACAGGTATTAAGACTCTTCTTTTTATCAGCAGCCATGATTAAAATCTATTGAATCTATATTATATTCATTTTTTATAATCTGAAAGAGCTGATCAATTGGAATTCGATGAAAGATAATAAAATGTGGACAACATATGACATTCTATAATACAGACAGCTGTTATTAAAGAAATTTTATTAGTTCCTAAAAATAGAACCCCTTGCTCGCCGACACTTCTAGAAAATCTGGCGATCAGTTGGTTTTCTGATGTATTCATAGTAGGTCTTATAGTGATTCATAATGACGGGAACTTTAGTGTTCTTTCTTTCTCTCAAACCGGTACATGGTCAGGAAAACACACGTTACACTTAACCGACCAATGACTCACATAAGTGTGTTGTGCTAGTCACTAAATTACAAATATCAGATAAGATAGCAATATCCTCGTTTAAAGCCAAGTAAACAAATTGCAAATTATGATAATCATTATCTGATTCTACTGTTTTTATTGCGCACTGTGTGATCCTGTATCCTTGAGATAAACGATTGCCTTTCCAATTATGAGATGCTTATTCGATACCGAATACGTCGTTTGAAACAAAAGAATGCTCAAATGAAAATGAATGCTATATAAACTTGACCTTCTAATCCGTCAACATTTACTTGCCCTTCATTTGATTGCAGAAAGTCTCTCAAATCTAATTCTATCAATCAATGAGACAACATTATGTTCAATCTTGGAACAATGATTAATCCCCGATAGATACTATTTAGCGTCAGTGGACAATTTGATAATAAATCAGTAACTAATTTCCTACTTAACAAACTTAAACTATTATAAAATATATTAGAAACCTATCTCATTATAAATTAATGGCCTTTACAAAGAAACAAGCGAATCGCCGCAATAAATTTCCAGTGCAGAGATAAACTAGCAATAAATAAGGGACTCCTGTTAGCACTTGATGAAGGGCGCATGTGAGACTAATCAGCTGAGTGTCTGACACCTGCTTGCTAGAATTGATTGCCGCGACGCTGTGCGGGCCTTGCCTACGTAATGTGAGAACTTTTTACTTGATTAATATTGAAATAACCAAGGAGGTGTGTTAAGTGTTTTCATTCTTTATTTATTTTGAGATATTTTGTTTAATTGTACTTCCAAAAAGTATGCCAATCAGATAATCAGTAGTTTTATCTTAAAAATTCGAGTATTTATGATGCTCTTGTGGCTGGTAACCCTGCTATACTAAATTATTAAATAATGTTTATCAGCAGTCTAAAACTTATAATGCGAGCTTTTCTTAGTTTGAGATTAGATGGTGTTGTGTGAAAGTTGTTTCATATTATTATTTCGTCTTCTCTACGTAGGTGTCTCTTAACATGGTCGTGTAAACAAAACCTACGTTCGTTACTTTGATGGAATCACATAAACCACGGACGGTGAATTCGTGAGACACGGCGAGGTAACCCTCTTTTCGAATAAGTTAAAGCTTATTCCAAGCGCATTTCATAATAACCTCGTCATGGAATCCGGTATGCACAGTCAAGTGTCTATGTACCTAGGTACCAAGACATTTACCGAGTATTAAGACATCTATCTGCCAATGTAGGTCCCGTAGGTGCCTCATAGAATTGCTAATAGTTGAAAGGTGGGTTACGAAACCGCGTGGGAGTCAACAGGTTGCCATTGCGCAACCAAACCCTTTTATGTTCAAACAGGACCGGTAGTTTCATAATACGTATCGGTATTTTTATTACGAATAGAAGAATGTTTGTCAAGAGAAAGCGTACGTAATCTGACTCCTAATCTAAATATCTTGGATAACTTGGATTTTTAATTAGGCTGCGGTGATAAGCAAATTGTTATGCACAGTTGGTGATTGACAGAATATTTTTACGGTAAATTAATAGATTCGAGTGAGATTGCATACGTATTTGCGATACTTTTTGAGTGACATTATGTGGGGTTTTTGATCTACATGGTGATGATAAGTTGATAGACAAAACGAGTCGAAAAAACGTCTTCTGTTGTAAACGACAAAATATCCAATCCAGTTTTGTGCATCAAAATACCTAGAAACAGTGAACGAGAACTAAGTCTAGCCTAGTTTCTTAACTAATTATGCGAAATAATACAGTATAAGCCTTATTCGTGAGTAAGTGGGTGAACAGAATCGTTCATTATTTGCCACCTGTTTCTATTGATTATTCGCTCATAGATCTTGTCGATAAATTACTTGTAAAGGCGTTTATATCGTGTGAATTACTTTTGAGAACTTTAAGGTCTTGTCAAAGTCTAAGTAGTGGTCTCGCAGGTTCTTTATTCTATAAAATGCCTTACTGCATCAGTAAGTCCTATAGCTATCATGGATTCTACAAACGGAGAATCATCCAAGTTAATTATCGATCGGATGATAAACAGCTGGACGCATAACGATTAATAAACATGACGGTTCGACGCACGCTTATCTTAACTATCGGTATGCCTCAGTAATTATGTTCCAGAGATCTGATATTCATTCCTTCTCATCTGACAAGACTGGCCCTAATACACCCGGGAACAGAGTATCGATGACGGCGAGTACTCGATTTCTAATCGATTAAATAACATCTCAGAATCGCGTTTGCTTGGGTGTTTGGATCGGAACATTGACCATTAGAACGATGACGCAACTTTCAATCAATGAGACAATTAAGGACACGCTATTATATCAAAAGTACTGCAGTCCTTTAGCCAAGGGATTGCGACGTACTCACATTATTATGCACTATCACGGATCTTAACTAAATATTTTAATTTATACAAGCTGTGTTGGTTGAATCGATTTAAAATATGCGTTTGAAAATTTTCTGCTCAGTTTGACCAACACACAATCTCGAACAGCTGTTCAAACGAAACAACATAAAACTATTATTTAACATCTTTAATGTTTCTTTGAAGCTGTTTTAACTGGCTTCGGTAATACGCCATGTTGGCATCGTAGCTGCAGTTTCAAGGCCGCGTTCTCAATACTTATCGGCATAATGATATTATTAATGCTTTGAACTGAACGCGACTGTACCATGGGAGGCAAATGGATTCTGTTATTGATGATCCACCAATGTCGGCCCTACCATCTACTTGGACAAATGGATAGCGTAATTTGATGGACATATATTTGGAATTTGAGAATTACAGTCACGATTCTAATGGGTTTTTAACGAGAATTCAATAGTTTGAATATTTTATTGATATTAAAAATCTTGTTTATGTCTCGCTTCGGCGTTTTGTATGACGGTGTGCTAACTGTTTCTAAGAGATTCTCACGAAACTCAAATATTTATAATAGAGTGATATTTGTTTTTAATCTTGGGAACAGCATCTCCGTAACATATATCAATAGTTTTCTTTGAAAGTTTACATTATTGGCCTCTTAGATAATAGTATGTAAGAATAACATAACGCGTGTGTATGCCTATGACCCGAAGGTCAAGTGACTTTAAGCACAAGGTTATGCCATATCCTGGCGAATATCTCTATTACAAGGTCATGTGTTGACATTTTAAATGTGTATATTAAACTTATGCTCACGTGCAAGTACTCGAACAATTTAAAATCTAGGTTTTTATTAATGCGACATGTTAAATTCAATTACGCTTTTTATCATCTCATTATTACTCTGCTGTCTGTCCCACCGTCTCCCACCAATCCAGGCTGTATTTTAAGAGCTTTGTTAACAATTTTAAGTTTTCATTGATATATTTCTATTGCTACTAGAATAACCGATAATAAACAAAAAAAATAGCTAGGTAAAGATTTCTTCTGCCATAAATTTGTTGGGTGTCCTATTTGTCAGGAACCCTGACTGTCTTAAGTCTTAATCTCACTTCGCAGGTTATAATCGCAAGATCGTGAAATGTCTCTACCATGCTCAAAACTAATTAATTTAACGACGCAATCATTAGGGCCCGATTTCCTTTTACTTTTCCTACGATTTTGTAAGTCCGTGACCTACCGTCACTTTCCAATATGACACAATTGCCGGCAATTAACTGAACCATGAATTCGATTTTACAGCAGCCTGATGGCCAATCGGGTAGGCCTGCTAATCCATTTTGCGGTAGTACGTAGCACGGTCTGCTTGCGGCTATGGCAAAATGGCCGGAAAATGAACGGAATCGCTTCGGAAACGTGCGGTCCACTACACGATTATTGCCGACGGCGCGCGGCGGACGGAGTCAAATTGTATAATAATTTAATTATGTAGACGGGAATATTGACTATGAAATTAATTTTATCAGATGCTCCTTTTCATTGTTTTGTATTACAGTAAAATGGTGGTTGTTGCTGGAGTCACTGTAAAGCAAAGATCTTCCTTGCCTCTTGTGCCACTTCCACGACCATTTATTTTATATCTCAAAGATTTACCTCTATTTTTCTCAGAAAATACGTCAGCATCTTTCAAATCCGAATGTAATCAAAACCGGTTTTATGACAGCCTAATAAATCCAAATCAATTTCTAAATTATAGTGTTTCTAACTCGAACTGATAATTTAATCGTCTCGTATGATTTAGCATACAATCGATTCCATAGGCATTGTAAATACAATCATCGCGCGTCCATAAACATAAACAATATTATCAAGCATAGCAAACGGTTTGCTTAATCATTGTTAGATATGTTCGCGAATGTTTCTTGTTTTCTAAGAATATTACGCTACAGACGATCTTCAAAATAGGCTTAGTAACCGGCCTCACAAAGAAGATGTAAAGGATCTACTTAAGGTTGAAGTAAAATCAACAGCGTCATTGTAGTGTAACAACTATATGCTGCTTACCTCCCAACAAATATGACAGTAAAGAAGACACTCATCGTTATTTATCCCAATCTCTCGTTTTTCGAACTATTTTATGATCACTTCACTAGTTATATTTAAACAATATTAATCTATAATTCTTAGTCCTAAGTCGCCTCATAAATGGCCATTATCTAACTAAAATAAAACAATAACTATGTACCTAATTGTATCATTATTTTCTTTACTTATTGTTGCACTTTTATGTTCCTAGCCAACGTGTAATCTAATAAGTACTACAGTTTTTCCAAGAACGGGTATCTATCACGTGGACGACCAATTTATTTTGGTACGTTTTTATATCTATAATGTTAGTTAATGATCAGACTATAATGTTCTGACCTCAATATTGCGTTTAATTATTCATTTCCTGAAAATCTTGGACGAAAGAAATCTTTACTTTAAGACCACAGCTTTTTGAAAGTCTTGTACTTTCAAAATTAAAATATGATTGTTGTTTTACCAAATAATATTATATTCTTTGTTTATGTTGATAATAGGAAAGAAAAAAATTAAGGAAATTTATAATGTTGCGAGAGAAGAACACTTTAAGCTTCTTATTATTCTCGCATTTACTTCATGATTTATTATTTCATCGACAAAATGTCGTACCATAAATGTCGAGATGCAATCTATAGAACAAAATTGACGTTGATTTATTGATCGAGAAGTTATTGGCAGTGATTGTATCGGCCTAGACCAGTGAATCCCAATATATACTGATTGGCCACCGGGCGTCATGGTCAACTTAACAAGAAATACCAAAATGAATTACTGCAAAAATTGTTGCCATTATTCGTCTGAAAAAAGAATCGAATCTTTTTGTTTCGAATTGGATCACAAAAAAGCAGTTCACGGCCCCTGATATTAAACTTTATAAGACAAAAGAAAAGGCTACGTGCTTCTGTCTCTAACCTTACAAACAATGTGCCTGCACAATTTCTGCGTGACTTCCTACGGAGATTGGCCGAGTAAGGTCAATACGGTATTTGGTATGATCTGAGAGCCTACCACTATAAAATCAAGACTGTCGCTATTGTGAGAGCGAGAAAGCGTTCTACACGGTGTATAGCGGCATCCCTCTTACACAACAGCAATGATTTTAGTTGGAAGTGCCGGTGGTACGCGCTCTGTCTAAGCAATGAGGCCTTGCTCTGATATTATACGCCTTTGTTTACCTTATTACACAGGATTCCGATGATGCTGTACTTATTTTCTTTGTGGGTGTATCAGTGGAGTGAAATAAAGAGAATTACGTTTAAGATTTGTTTGATTTGATCTTTGAATGTTACGATTTTCATTTCACAATGCATTTTGGATTTTTGATGCTTTTAATGCTTCTTTATTGAACGATTTTCTCCTTTAGCTTTTTTTCTATGAATACATAAGTATGTTAAACATTGTCACGATATTTTTTACTCTTAGCAACAATGTTATCCAACGATACAATCACAGAGAACTGTCTATCAACCAACAGCGCATAAAAAGTAAAAGCGCAACGATTAAATAATCATACTATTTAACTCTTTATAAAATACTCTACTTGATCAACAATTTCTCCTGTAATTACATACGTACATATGCGGGTGTCATTAGTCAGACTCGGTTTGATGGTGTCGTTTAGCAAGCATGGCATAGCACGGCTTCAGTGCCGTGAAACCTGCACAGTGCATCGTGCAACGAGAGATGATTAGTCAGTTGCGAAAATTGTTGATTCGCTTTTGTTGAGTGAGCGAGTATTTTTTGTTTAGGTATGGTATTTTTATGTAGTGTATGTTTCTTGCTGATAGATAGGATTAAGTGAAAAAGTTTGTTAGATCGTCTTTTTGCATGTTTGATATTCTATTTAAAAATCTTGAAGTTGAACGAAGTTTAGATTGCAGTGATAACGAAGTTGTAAAGATCACTACGCCAGACCTACTGAGAGCGATGTGTCATGGGTGTGATCCCCGCACAGAACAAGCGTTTGTGTGATCTTAGAATGCTTGTTCTAAGTTAAGGTGTTTTTGTGCATGTGACTACAATGTTTGTGAATCCTCACGATAATATCTTTAGTGTGGGAGTAGTATAAAAAGGCAGTCCTACAATGATTATTTGTACATTGCCATACTTTACCTGATCCAGGATAAATATTGATTGTATTAATTAACCTCTTCATGCGTAATTATGTCAATATATCATTAAGTTATTAATATAATTTTCCTGTTACATGTTATAATTGTATAAACATATCGTTAACGTGATAAGAAAATACTCAGGCATTAATCACAGTATTATACGTTATTTCCCACATAAATTGATAAATTAAACAAATCCTTAATTGTTTGAAAATGTCAACATAGAGTATTTTTTGCATTTTTTTAGCAAGTCAGATAATCCCAAACATGGGCGGTTTTTTTTTTATTTTGAAAGAAAAATTGTTTTTATTAATTACTCATTACATAATATTAATATCTTCAGCATCGGTTTTTGATTCCGGTACGCGGAAGGTAACTCTCATGATCGTGATGCGTATGCGCCGGTTCATAACTAATGTTTTGTTTTGCTTCTTGCAGGTACGTTCCCGACGGTATGGGGCTTCATACGTTTATACTGAATCTCAGGTATAGTACTAGTTTTATTAAGATAATAGTTACATTTAATATTGAAATAATCCTAGACAAAGAGAAGCGGAAAAAACGATCAAGAAAGATAAAAATAGAAACAGTTACTATAAGGTTTTGTTTGCTTTTTTTAACAACTAAGTATGTAAAAATGCCTAAGATATACTTTTTATTTTTGTTTTATTCAGCAACTACGAAAATAAACACAGGCATCTTTATTTCTGCAAATGAAAAGCTAGTCTCTTTTAAAATATGGTTTCCGCATGAATTGATAGAAAAGAAAATTCTCAAGTTAAAAGAACTGCAAACTCTTTCGTAAACAGATTTTATTTCTCAAGCCTCCGCCGTCTTGCATTCGTGATCAAGTCGCGAACTTGGAAAAATCTCGTCTAGCACAAGACCGGATCTATAATTATTTTACGATAAAAATGTTTTCTCAACCTACAATGTCATTTGCATAATCTAAAGAGGTCTCAGGCATTGGTATCTGCTATAGACTCTTTATAAGTAGATGATTTTATCAATTGATAACCAAATTTTTGCTTAATAACTGATTCATTTAAGGCATGGTCTACATACCAAAACCACATTTTATACAAAACTAGCTGTTGCCCCCGACTTCGTCCGCGTGGTTAGAACCTAATATCAGGAATTCATATATCAGAATTATTCCTAACTTATATCAGGAATTTTTGAACGGGAGCCCTCGAAGATGAATAATTTTCCCTGTTTATTCCACATTTTCCATTGTATCTTCGCTCCTATTAGTCGCAGCGTGATGGTATATAGCTTAAAACCTTCCTCGATGAATGCTCTATTTAACACAGAAATAATTTTCAATTTGAAGCAGTAGTTCCTGAGATTAGAGCTTTCAAACAAACAAACAAACTCTTCAGCTTTATATATTAGTATCGATAATTGATTCATTCAATGAATAGTCTAAATACCAAAACCACTTTTTGTACAAAATTTAATGAATTTAACTAAAAACAAAAAGTAATCTTTCACTCGACGATTAAGTGTTATTAAGTTAATCATTCTATTCATTTGTTTACAAACCGGTTCGTTTGCCCGAAACGTGTTGCGTCATAGCAATTAACATATGGTATACATACCTATGTTAATTTCGATGCACCTTCGAGACTTGCATGCGTGGACTTAACGTAACGTGTGTATGGACTACAAATGCTGCAATGCCTACTATTTTGTATGCTAAGTCCGTTCTTGTCTATTATTTTAATTTATGGCTGACTCGCACAGGTTTTTAGTTTTTCGATTATTATAGTTATTGCGTTGAATATGATTATTGCGTTTAATGAATGCTGGAGGTAATTTTATGTTTGTTTTTTCAATATTAGTCCTGAATTGTTCGTTGCTGTTATTTTGATTTTGTCATTCGAATGGAATAGTGTTGTTGCCGTTTTAAGAGATTAGTTTTTAACTCTAAAGTTAAAAAACAAATGCGGGGATCGAACTCAGGACCGATCGCGCACTGTCAGTATCTCGTGGTGATCTAAACTACTTGTCTATCCATGCAGTCTAGAATATTTAGAAAAAAGTTGTCTTTTAAAATCAAACGAAAATAATCAACATTCATTCTTTCATATCTGTAAGCTTGTCACCACCGTTAACTATAACTTATATGAATACCGCCTTAAAGTTTTAAAAATAAAGTTTAATCTCTCCTTATCCTTACCTAATCTGTACATTTTCTCTCAGTCGCCGTTTTATAGACCCGTCTATTCCAGTTCTATAAAACCTCTTCAAAACGAATCTAATTTAATTGATTGCGTCCGCTTTATTTATTATTTAAGTCGAACCTCCTTGGAGGTTTCATTAATATCTGATTACGATCTAATGTAACGACGCAGTTGACGATAAACCTATGAATAGTTTATTTACAAACGTTATTGGTTTTACGATAAAGAAGGAACGTTGATTTTTTTCTTTTTTTCGTATTTATGACCAGTGAGTATAAAAAGAGCTGTTCAAAAAGGCCGTGTGTTGTGAAAGCGAAACACCGCTATTCCCACTGTAGAGCGCCTTCTCGCTCCCACAGTTTAGTTTTGTAGTTCGGTCATTTCACAGTATAAGAATAGGTTATTTATACCCCTTTTAGAAGTGGAATGTATCATTATTTCCTTTAATATACTTAAAGTTCATGAACTCCGCTCTTTCATTTAAGTAAAGCGATTAGTCGCTTTCACGACCTCTTCAACCTGCTTTTCATCGTAAGCCGATTAAAAGTTCATTCATTGAACTTATTTCTGAAAGTGTAATAATTAATGCACTGTTTACATTCGTTCATAATTAATATAATTATATCTGTACCTATTATGTGTTTGGTTCATTCAATATTGCAGAAAATCACATCAGAAAATACCGTTTTAAATATCATACCTTTTTTGGTAGAGGGGGGAAATATGTAGTGTCAGACTCTGACTAAACATGAACCTCCGTGCTACGTCATCCGTGTGTTTGTGTCGGTGTATGGCAATGCATTGCAATCCTTAATCCGTGATGCCTATATTTTTGAAATCATATTTTTAAGTATGCAATGTTATTTAAACAGTAATTTGCAGAAGGTTCCTTGATTTTAAAGTGCACACTTCCTCCGCACGCAATTAGATTAATATCCTGTAGTAAATATATCGCTGTTCATTGCTAAACCAACATGCCACCAACGCACATTTCGACATTTGAATACCAATAACATCCTTAATGAAGATTTTCCTTTCAATATTTAGGTACTTTTTCATTTCATTCATCAGTACTAGTTTTTTGCTATTAATGATCTGAAATCACTGATGTTACGGTAATTAAGGGGAAAATGCAACTAGTGAGATGGATATTTCATATTTTTTGGAATTAATTTTAATAGCTAATTGGCAGGGTTTATAAAAACAGAAAGAAAGAATTTATTTAAAAATTGATTATAAGAGAATTTAAGACAGTAAATTATCGTACGAAAAAAAACATCAAAAATAATATCTACGATAAAAATACGGTTTCTTAAATATTACGTTGTAACCTTTTATCGGCTTACTTCTAAATATTTCTTTCATATTTTTCTTCCGTATTTTCCAAACTACTACTAAAAGGAAATGAAAGTAAAAACATACTACATTTTTTACTGTAATCGACAAAGGAAGCTTTTAAATTTCACAACAAATTTAAATTAGCCGCTTTCGATAAAGCTTATCTGAACATTAAACAAACACGTTCACGTGAAAATACTGGCTTGAGGCATATTATAAGTGTATGCAGAAGGTTAACTTACTACAGTCTTTTGAATCGAACTTAATTTACTGGTTGCAAATTGGCTCGGAAAGATTAGTTGCTTTTATTACTTTAAAATTATACGAATTGTTACATCAATAAAATATATCAGTATTTTATCTCATGGGAAAGTTAAATATAATATGAAATCCTTTGCGGTCCAGAATTAGCTGAAAAAAATGGCTCGTCATTTTAGATATCATACCTGCTAAAGTTATATTTATCAGTTATTTTAATAAAAAAAAATACTGGTTTTCATTTATAAATATTACTAATTATAACCAGCTACTGAACAAGTCAAAACTAAATCAAAATTTCGGGATAAGGCATTTACAATCACATTTTCTTGCAGTTCTTAAGGATCTATACCTCCGAGGTGACGCGTCCAGTTTCGTCCGACGAACTTACTCTATATTGTACCAGAACTACAACAATGAAAGCACCATTGAATTTGCAGCTATAGCGCAACTTTAGCAATGATAACTATAGTGAACCTTCTGAAGTCAGTTTAGCATGGCAACACAAAATGTAATCTTGCAGCAGAGTGCGGCGTGCATCCGGGCGTACGGATCCGGTCCGGTGCGCGGGAAATCAACTTATCCGTGTGACACGCGCCCACTATGTCCTGGCCTCTGAGACCATTATCTCTTAAATACGACAAGAATTTTCATGAAATTTCAAGCTCTTGTTTATTCAAGCGGTTTATTAATAAGACTGCATATATTAAATCCAGGTGGACGATAAAGATAAATTAATAGTGTAAAAATAATAAATAAATAAATGCGGACAACATCACATACATTGTTCTGAACCCAAAGTAAGTTGCCAAGGCACTTGTGTTATGGAATTCAGATACAACGAAGGTACCACAAACACCCAGACCCGAGACAATGTAGAAATGTGATTTTTTACATTGACCCGTCCGGGGATCGACCCGGGACCTCAGAGTTAGCGACTCCTTGAAACCAGTGCGTATGCCACTCGACCACGGAGGTCGTCGTATATAAAACTAGTTTCTCTAATAAACAGATTGTGAGCTTTATCTCTTCAACGGACGTATCGCCAGGTCTTAAGGGAATATTATATTAAAATGTGGTGTTAAACCCTCTGTATAACATAAAGTTTACTATTCAATTTAACTACGGTTTATTCAATGATAAAACATGTCCTGATTATATTTAGCCCTGACCAATCAAACATTAGAATTGCACAACCTTCACATAACACACTGTACGACCACACATCACTGGCATTTGTTTCGATCATAGTATACATTAATTATCTCTAAAAGCAGGTTTAAACCCGCCGTAGCTTTTAGCTCATAACATGTCGAACTGCCGATCAATGTTGCTATTTGCGGCACTGTTAAACAGTGCACGGTAGGATTATTTTCGTATCACTGTATTCGTGGAAATAGATTATTGATTTTGGTTAAAAGAGAGGTTTGTATCAATTTGTTTGTATAGACTTTGAGGCAATGACCTAGCAAATATATTCCTTGATTGTCTATATTTTCATAAAGAAGGCAAAAATACTTCGCGCAAGCTTAAAAAAAGCTTCAGTAAGGATTTAAAAAAAAAACCTCTATACTCGGCACCAAGAAAAGTGCAACGTATCTCAATTTAGCTTTGCGATAAGCAAGCCCATTCATACTCCTTAGTTCATACATTCACATCTACCGCAGACATCTAGTAATTACTCTGAAAGTCTAATAACGAGACGTTTTCAATAGTACGTCCTTAGCACACCACCATTTAGAGAAAGACTGTTGCTTTTAAAAAGAGACGCCGCTACACATCGTGTAGTGTCATCATCGTGCTATCTCGCTTCTACAACAGCAACGATCTCTCGTTACTCGTAGAGTTCCTAGAACCGGTTATATCAGGCTTCAGAAGATTTTTAATCTGGAATTTTCCCCGTGGCGTAACGTGAAGACGACGACTCGTCTTAATCACACGACACGCGCTCTTCCAATGTATTCAGACGAACATTTGTAAGCGTCTCACGTAAAAGAAGCTGGATGCAGCTTTCAAAAGGATTTTTAACGCTGTGGTTAGCAGTCTTAATAGTCAAACAATGCCTTGAATATGTTTGTAATCTTAGGCTTTGTCGTTTAAAAAGCTCACTACTGATATATTTACTGAATGCATTGTTTTTGCCACTACACAGTAATAAACGTTAGTGTAATGTTAGCAGCTCAGCAAATTAAAATCATGTTAGCGCCTGCACAACACACATGGCAACGAATCCCTTTTCCTCATCAACGCGCGTCTCGGTGCGCTGACCGCCAGGCGCGTATTTTGTTTCACAGACAGTCTGCCAATCCTACGCTTAATTTGTACTAACGAGACGCAACGGAAAGTTATGCTTGTGTTGATATTATCTCGACTTGTTTGTATGTTCGTTTGAGACTGGGTTTACAATTACACTAATCGACTTAATATGTATACAGTTTGTACGTTTTGTTCTTAAGGGGTAGTTTCACTGTCATATGCATAGGTATCTCGCTTAACATTTAAACATTGTAATTACACCGCTTTGTGCCGACCGCTGGTCTCATAAACTTCATATTTTTCTTTCATCATTTACAAAAGAGTGCTTTTAAGATTTCCACTGCGCCGAGTCTAGACGGGGGTGGCCTTGTGAAGGGGTAGGGGAGGGGGTTAGAGGGTTCGTATTCAGCTGAGCTCGCAGTTTCCGTGTCTTATTATTTCGCGGAATAAAATGTTTTGTTTTTCTATTTTCCCCCATTTTCGGCGATTTCGGTTGATTAAATATGTTCTAGCTTTATTTTTCTGTTCCGTTGTGGTAGCACATATTAACATATTATCGTTTTAGTTGTTGCTTGTATGTACGCTGATGCATATCCGTGACTGCGGACTAACTACTATTTAATCTCATTTGAAACACCCACATAACGTGCAGCATATACTTCTATATCTCAGTTCTGCACTCAGTACCTATTCTGTATCCGCTTATTTTAAACGCCTGCTTCACTTAAAAGGCATTAGTTTGCTTTAATCAAGTCGTTTACTTGAGTAGGTACTCCCACTCTTTAAAATTGTATTTGGAGAGACGGCTTGTGTCACACTAATTAAGTTAACTTGTAAGGTTGTGTTCATCGTTTTCTTTAGGAAATGCTCATATGAGTGACCAAGATTATGAGAAAGATTAAACTTGACGTCATATAGGTACCTATACTTAAATAGCTTGATTGTAGGTAGGTAGGATAATAAAGATTAAAAAATATAAGTATTTTTAATTTGTTAAGTAAAATTTAAGCGTTTTTGTTCCCTATCTGGATGTTGAAAACATACCTTACTAATGGCTGCAAGTCTGACACGTGTGGCTACAAGTCGTAAGCCGCTTACATAATTCAGTCTTGTCAAAATGACTAGCTAGCCAATACTAAAAATACTGAAACAATCAATCAATCAACTTAGCATAGGCCTCCTCCAAATAGCGCTAAAACACCCGATCCTCCACTTTCCTCATCTAGTCCGAGCCTTATATGCTGTAGCTCTTAAACTTGTACCTCTGTTCAACATAAACTTGGACATCTACACAAACATCCGAACTCCACACACAACCTACGCAGGTATAATATCAGGTGTCGACGTGTATGGGACTGCTTCCTGTTTCCTGTTCTCGATGTTAACTTGTATTCCGGACGCGTTTCTAACTGACTTCGATTTACTGTGGAATATGCTTATATGATATCAAATAACGATATATATTGAAATAGCGAAGTCAATGTGTCTGGTTCTCTTCTTCTTTAGACCTTTACATACTTTTCGATGAGCCAACAAGTTTTGATGAGGTTTTGTTTTTTTTTTTACAAAAACACGATTACACGATGTTAAAACAATCATGAAAATACTTTAGTTATTACTTAGACAAAAACATGTGTCGTACTCTCTGAAACCCCCTACTTTTAGTTAATAATAAATTGTTATTAAGAATGCAGTTTATCATCATTCTACTCCATTAAATGATAAAAGCTTTGTCCCTGCTAGAAAAAAACAGCACCCCACTTTGAAAAGTGTAATGAAAAAGTTTAAGCTGTGCTAAATGGTAACAAGTTTATTATTATTATATAGCTCCTTACTTTTCTTTGATAGGCATTTGTAAAATTCTCATAATCAGCCAAACCCTAAACCACCAGAACTTGATACTTATATTTTAAAGGCAGCACCCCCTCTCCCCAAAGCTTGTATTCCTTGTGTCGCTAGGGGTTAAACAAACATTCAAGTCACATGTACAAAGACAGCCAAACTTGCTAGTCTCGTGGATCACACCATGCGCTTGTACGTCGGGATCGAACCCGCGACTCGACGCGTACCATAGGTTTCGCGTGGTGACCTCAACCACTCAGCCATCCGTTACTGTGAAAATGCTTGTATATAATTGTCTAAACATTGCCTCCCAAACTTCCATCCAACACGTCCATGTCAACATTGTAACACAAATGCCAGTTGCCTTCATCAAATGGTAATGCAGATCTATTCGGGACGGAGATAACAAAGCTTTTGCCGGCGACGGGCTTTTATCTCGCCGCCTTTGTTCCCCGCAAACATCGGAACTGACGCCCAGTGTCGCCAGTTTGTATAGTTTCAGTTTCCATAGCTTTTGACGGTGTAGAAAATGTAGTTGGGTTAGAAACATGTTGCATGGTTGTTTGTTATTGTTGATAATGAATTTTGTCTTATCGGCAGGTGAAAACAAATGTCTAGTGATGTATACCTCGTTATGTCAAAGGCTTTGAGTAGCTACGTCTTAAGATTGAATGACGTTTGGGATTGGACAACAGGTTAACTAGCCTTGTCATAACCTAGCCTTTTTCAATCTTATATATAACAGATAGACACTGGGTACCCAAAGGGGTACCAAAAAATTACATATCCAGAAATTTTCTTAATCTTAATCGCTAGTTATATATTTTATGGTTATCCATGCATAGTAGACAAAAAATTTTCACGAAAAAATCCAAAGGGTCCGACCCCTATTCTACAATAGCTAGTTATACTTATATCTAGAGCTATTCGTTAATGGCGTAGGGAACAAACAACACATCGGCAGTTCACAACCCATAAAACACGGACATTAATCTTACCTTAATTTAATGCAAGCAATAAGATTACACAAACTATTCATCCATACTAATATTATTAAAGGAATACTTTCACGTTAATACTCTGTCCTCTTTGTTTGCTCTTTAAAACACAGATTCTGGTACGATTTAGTATGGAACTGGCAGGAACTTTCAGAAAGGACATTATGCTACTTTAAGTTCAGTGACGTAAAATCCAGGCGGGCAGACCCGCGGCCGATAGCTAGTATAAAATAATTGTGTATACGTTTGCAATTTACTGATTTTTTTTTTTAATAGTTGTTTTGTAATTGTTTGTTAATTTAAAGGTGTCTTCAAAGCAATAATATTTAGATAAAAGTTAGTGTTATCTGCAATTGACCTAGAACTTTCGTATCAAAAGCTGTAGTAAAATTGTTTATTTGTATAATATAAAGTAAAGATATGTAATAATTTAAACAAACTAACATACCTACCATTTATTTAATTCTCTGTAAAATAATATCATTAACCGTTGACGTCCCATTTCGTTAGTAAAATATTTGAGATAATGTTAGTTTTTCTCAGGGAAAACGAAGATTGAATTGAAATAGTACAAAATTTTCTAAAGTGATGCTTCATCTTAAATTATCACTGACTGTCTATCAGGTGTAGGTGATTGGCTAAACATTAAAAGAAACTATTATTTACTGATCCAATTCAAACCATTCAAAAGTCATCGCATGATTTGATAAGGTTTTCCTTATCATCCTTCGTAATAGTTTTATTGTTTAAATGTTGCACTGTTATTATAATGAGGTGATCGATATACCCGCGAACTATGATGTTAACGATTAAATTAAAGTCTCGATAAATCGCGTTTTATTGTGTAAGGGCGTGGTCGCTTTTCATATTGCATATAGCATCACGCTAGCGATAATTTCAGTCAGAAATAGAAAACTTCAAATTTTCTCGTAAGAGAATGACATACCTTTTTGACAAGTCACGTGTAATTAACACTAGCTGTTGCCAGCGGCTCCGCCCGCTACAAATCGAATATGATCACAGAGAAATGAAATATCGGGGTAAAAACTATCATGTGTTCATCCAGGTTATAAACTGTCTGTGCACCAATTCGCGTAATTATCCGTCCAGTGTTTTTATGCGTCAAAGAGTAACAGACATTCACCCATCAAAACAAACTTTCACGGTTTTATGTTATTTTACATATCAATTAAATATTTTAGAGCAATTTGAATACAGCAAGCTTTCTGAGAAATCTAGGCAACGAGTCTACGGAACCCGAATATTTCACTAAATATTCTACGCAGCGGACAGCGTGATGCTTTCGACGTTTCTGTTAGACCACAACCAAACAACGTTCGTTGCATTGCGCGATAGTAGCAATTGTAAGTGAATTATGGTAGCTCTGTGTCGATGTCGTTTTGGTATTATTGATTGTCTCGTTCCTGTGGACTAGGGTTGTCCCCTACGTAATTTGCACGCTTTGAAGCCGCAAAAATTACTGTTACTAAACAAGTGGGTTCACTTAAAGCATGTCGTGTTAATGGCAGCTGACAAATGTCTTAAATGTCTTTGGAACTGTCCAGTTTGCGGTTTATTTGAGACAAAATTAAGTTAAACAAATTGTGGTCATTTTTGTTAGAGCAATTCGACTGCCATGTTTTTCTAGAGGGCTATTGTGTTGACTGCTATATGGAGGTCAGAGGCTCAATTCCCATCCCGGACAAATGTTTGAGTAATGTGATGGATCTATGTATTTATAGTTACGAGTTGTCTAGTGAGCCTATGGCTTATGATAAAAGCTTTGCATTATGTGGGACTAGATGGCGTTGTATAGCATGACTATAAATTTAAATTGCAAAGGAAAACCTAGAATTGAAACCTTAATCCGTATAAACAACCGGTAGTACTAGATATGATAACCCCAATTCCTAATATCAATTCGGACACAACTATGCAATTAAACACAGATAAAACTTATCTATTCTTATATTGATTTAGTATAGTTTGTTATACCGATATGTGTTATAAAGTTTAGTGATTTATTTCTCAAGTGTTCTCGTGTGTTGAAGACTCAGACAGCGAAATAAAAACGTAGTATATCTCTAATACATTTACGACGCATTTCGGTCACGCTAACTAGAAAAACTTGCTCCAAATTGCACCTAATATCTTCTAATAGCGTTTTAATTAAATTATGTAGCTAAAATTGATTGATATAGCCCACAATTGGAACATTACTGCCTGTCCTATCACGTCTCAATTGTTATTAATGATAACACCCGCGACAACACTAAACAACCGTGAATAATATCTCTATACCATTATAAATCATCGTTACGGTAGTGACAACCTATTTAACTTGACCTACGGTACATACAAACTACAGTTTTGTAATACAGTAGGTCCGGGTCAACATACAGTGGTTTAACTTACAAATATGCTTTACAATTATATCGGCCAATTAAATATGGTCTATCATTATTTAAACAGTTCAGTTCACATCAATCCGTTAGTCTGGATCAAGTTACGGTGGTTTTACAGTGTATTTAATTTACGGGTGGTAGCGATGACACCCACAAACAGCGGTTCGATTCAATAACCTAGTCGTTCTTTATTGGATGCACATGTCATACGAAAATAGACCCATATTCTGGTGAAGGAGCGACTGTTTTTATTTTTGACAAAAAGGCATTTATCTTCACTGTCGCTAATTTAGTACGTTAAGTCCTGCTGTGATGTTCCTTTTAATTTTAATTTAAGATCATCTTTTGAGATTGTCTTTACCTACGCAAATGAAAAAGAACCTAGTCTAGATAACTTTTAGTAACTTTTAAAACTAGGCTAGACTGAATAGAAACTTAAATAAAATAAGTTTAAATGTATATAGTTTTATCAACGAAAACTTGAACATTTAAATGTAGGTTTTCGCATAAATTCACGAACCAAAGCTTTATCGTGGCGTGCCACTGAGCCGGCTTCAGTTTCGCATTTTCTGCGAAACTGCGGAAAACCGACGTTCGGAGACTGTATTTCAAGCACGAGAGGCCTTCGCGTCAGAGTGCACCCACACAGACCTCCTGGCGTTGTGTGAGTTTTAAATAAAGCTTGTTCCACTGCGGCTTTAATAAGTTTGTGCTGTCGGATTAAATGGAGAAAATGTTTTTCATCACTGTAAACTACTGACAGAAAATACTTGCCATTCATTACCCCTGTCTATAGACAAAGGAATTATAATGCGAAAATCTACTTACTTAAGCTGTGCGATAACTTAAACCACAGTACAATGGCACTTGATAGGACAAAGCTATACCTCAATAGATACCATCCATAAACCTCACCTGTTTACGAGGCAGTATAAGCAGACAGCATTATTCACTAAAACAGTCACCAGCCAGTTAAAATAGTGTAGACTGCCCCTAATTTATAGTTCGAACGTATCGTGTGTCTAGCCCTAAATGTAAGGGACCGCGACAACCGATGGCGATGTCCTGCCTGTGTGTGTCTGTGTGTTTGCACGTCTACCCTCCGCTGCATTAGTGTGTGTAATGCTGTCTGTGGGAAATTCGCGTCAGGAAATTGATAGCTCACCTGCAGCCATTATTTATTGCGCCTATAGAAAACTCTATATTCAGTTAGGCCGTTATGATAAATTAGTAGTTAGGTACAAGTTAATTTATCGTTGCTAGTTGTTTCCAGTTTCACTGTTTTACCCAAAATGATGTTTTCGGAAAATTAAGCTTTAATTTTCAGAAGCTTTTTGTGCTTTTTACTGCTTTCCAGTGGAACATTATCCGAGTTCTTAAGAAGAAGCGTAAAAATGTTTGTCGTTAAGAAATGATGGAGCCCCTGGGTGTCACCTTACAAACTTGCCCATTTACTTTATTCCGGGCAGTCTCCCCCTTAAAGATATAAATAAGTTTTAACAGTCTACCTCACTTTCAAGTTCGAAATATTAACATGGGCACTTGTATGCGACACATAATGCATAGTGATGTACGTAGCTAGTGTTGTGCTAATGAGCGACGCGTCTCCCGACCCTTTGTTTATAAGTACAATAGCGGACTAAACGTACACCCGGTAGACAAAGTTTCGTTGCTAATATCCTGTGTTATGTCCTCGACTTGTTGGTCTTGTGTTCTGTCCTGTATTGAAGCTTCGAATAGTTGGTGCTGATAGTGTGAAACATGTTTAACAAAGCTTGCTGTTCACATTGTCTCTGTAAGTCTGTATTCATTGTTCTAGAAGGTGGACTGGTATACTCTGAATAGGAATTATAAAGTCGTCGACTTGCATGCGGAGCTTAACGACCTCTAATTTACTGTAGTTAGGTACGCTGCAGTTATTTCCGCACATTTCTTATCGATTTTTCCATATTAGTATTCCAGTAGAACGGAGCTTGTGACTCGTAATTTAACAACGACAGGGAAACTGTATATTTTCCCTGTCGTTTGTAAAAATCATTCTG
This sequence comes from Trichoplusia ni, assembly GCF_003590095.1. NCBI lineage: Eukaryota > Metazoa > Arthropoda > Insecta > Lepidoptera > Noctuidae > Trichoplusia > Trichoplusia ni. The sequence continues at coordinate 9,501,100 of NC_039492.1, forward strand.
AAAGTTCCCCAATTATAATTGCTTTTTACCAAGAATATGAAACACTGTGCATCTTTGTTTCGTTGTATCTACTAAACTATATTGTACGGCACTCAAATAAGCCGTCGTATGCACGTGAAGTACGCGTTTACCGGCAATGCGACAAACACAGCACGCGAGATACCCCGACTTTGTTTAAACTTAAACCTAGCTTAACTTCTAACTGCACGTAATTCAGAACACTTTATTAGACCTTAAGCTATCATTAAGTCTGTTTTGTAGTAAGGCAGGCATATGTGAATATTTCAACGGCGTGCATCGTGTGTACAGGCCTGGTCTAGCCTGGCCTTTGTGAGAAAGGTCATCGGCTTTCCCTGTCAACACGAACAGCATTGACTTTTAAATTTACTGAAGGAAATAAGCTCGAGAGTTTCAAAATAATTCATGCACTGATTCATGAATTATTTTTTTATAGTTTCGGAACTACAGTCATCTTCTATAAAACATGAATAAATAAAGTTTGTTGTATAAATTTTTTGTTTAAAGTGTCTTCATTTTTTGTTTAACACGTCTTCTTAAACTTGTACTTTTTACTGACTTGGTATCATGAAGCACTATAATTCCAATCAATTAAGTCGCGTTGCACATTATGTAGGCATAGTACATCAAGCTTTTGCCTTCCTCCACGAAACACGAGTAACACGACGCATTGACTTTGAACTTTACCGACGGAACTCGATCGTGCCTCCGAACCTTTATTGGAAATACCATCAGCTCTCAGAAATATGTGCAGAATATCATGTTTTAAAACGTTGCGGTTATTAAATAGTTTGAGATTTTTGTGGTTTATTGGAAATGTTTGTGATCGTTACGGTTTATTTTGTGAATGTAGGCAAGTTACTTTACAGGGTTAGGATATTTTAATGACATTTTGCGATAGAAAACTGTGACAAGACTGTCTTGAAGTTAAGAGGGGATCATTTTTGTTAATAACTAGGAGTATATATGCAATTTTGGAAATAATACTACAGTTAATATGTAATAATAATATGAAAGCTTGTTTGTGTACCTATATAATAAAATCCTGAAAAAATGAACTTTTTATCCGGGACACAGTATTTTTCTTCCAGCGAAAAAAAAACCACGAACTTACCTTAATCTGTGACTTGATACATTCATCATACAGTATTGCATTTATGATCCGTCTCGCCGAACTTTTCCCATCGAGTTGCAATAGTACCGTCGTAGGCCTCGGTAGGCTGTAGCGCCCGCCCGCCCACCAGTCGCGACATTACCGGCGTAGGGCGCGCTCCTGTAGCCTTACCGTAGACGTAAATATACGCGTGTAATAACAAGCCTTTGTTTTTGAATTACAATTACGGTTTGTATATTGCCTTTTTATTATGATGTTTAAATTGTGAATTCGGTTGAAAATAAAAAGCTTAAGTACAGATTTTTTTGTTAGTTAATTTGAATGCATGAATATATTATTATGTATACTATTTTTAGTGGCATCAAAGATGTTAAGATAAAGAAAAAATACAACTTTCAGTGCTTTCGGACTCTCGGGAATATAAAAAAAGTTATCGATTTTAAAAAAAGTGATTAACGAACGTGATGGATATGTTTTTGTCTGCGTCCAATGTTCAGCGCTGCATGTAAAATGCTTTGACTGATTTTCAGCGCGCTCATTGCACTTTTTACTTCATTCACAGTTGTAAATGTAATATGTATGTTTATACATTTTCTTAGTAACAGAAAATTGATAATAAAAGAATGAAGATAACATCGTAACTCTACATATTGGGGAAAGTACTTTGATTGGTGATAAAAAATAGTGGATACAAAAAGGTTTTGTGTCGCCACGTATTGTTGGTATTTTACGATCGCTTTGAGATATTTGAATACATACCCAAGAACTATTCAGAAATTTTAGGTATCATTTAGTGGATGGAGTTTATTTAGTTTTTGGGTTTCCGCAGTCAAGGGGTAAAAATGGATTCGGCTTATTTTGTTAATAAGGCATCTCTGTCCGTGCGACTGAATCGTGATAGATAGACAGTTGCGTTTTTCACAGATGATGTATGTATTCCTTTTGCTGCTATAACAATAAATACCAACAAATAAAGCCGAGGTTTTTTTTCATCTTTTTCCTATGCAACCCTCAGATTCGCGAGTCGGATTCGCATATCTTGATATTTTTCTCAATCATTTCATGTGTGGATACATTTTAGTAGCGTCATCTTAATCGTTATGTTTTTATTTACTTTTTAAAACAGCATGACAAAACATTTATCGCAGATCGTTTGATTAAAACTTTCCTCATACCCAATTGCACTAAATCGCTAATCTTATCATCTTCAACACGATAATAATTATTAATCAAGGACTTTACAATCGGGACGACTTAATTCGCAACAGTTTAGCAACAAAACAAAACACCCAGTTGTATACGGAGTGTATATTTTAATTAACCACATTGTTTACCTATAAAACTAATCGTTGCAAAGAGGACAACGTGCGGGCCTCGTCGACTACAATAAATAGTTGTTATCTGTACAGAACGGAACGCTGCTGTCACCGTCAGTCATCCTTCACCGTGTCTAACATTAACACTTTAATAATTTATATTTTAATATATTACAGTGAAATAAATCGTTTTAAATACCAAATGATGTGATGAAATAGTTTTTTAGTGTATTTTTTTATTGTTGTACATGTAAATGTAGTGTCGTCAAAATGTTGTCAGTACGGTCTTTTGAAGAGCGGCTCTTTAATTTTAAGTCTCTCAAAGAGAAGTTTGAGCAGACGAGGTAATGTTTTTGTGATCGTTATTGTGTGATTAAATCAATAGGTATTAATTATATTTGTCTTTAACGCCAATTTATAAGTAAAAGCTGGTTTCTGAAGTTGGGAGGTTATATATATTTAGAAGAAGTTCAATAAGTAGGTAATAGGTACAAGGACTTAATGCATTCAATGAAGACTCCTTATTTATTGAAAACTAAGGTCTTAGCTTTAGTATTTTCTTTTATTTATTTATTTTGTGTTCTTCGTTATTTATTTTTAAGCCGGCTAGCTAGCTCTATCTAGCTTTGTCATGATGCATAAGTTTTAATTTTATGTTTTTTTAAGCGTGTATATTTTTATTTACAGGGCGGGTGGCGGTGTGCAGCGCAGTGCCACACATGCCGAGATGCCGCACAAAGGAGGAGGCACCATAGCCGAAAGGTAAATACCAGAATATTTAACGTATAATATGTGTGCAAGATCGGTATAAAAGGCTTTAATCCTTATGACCTTGATAACCCCAATTCCGTTCCTAAAATTATTCATTGTTTATCAGGTATGGTGAGGGCCAGTAGAATAACCAGATATATTTATTTTATTAAGATGCTTTACTGTGTTAAGAACAATACCAACAAAAAAAAACCTATTTTTAAAGTTAAGATTTGTACAATAATAGACACAAATCAACCTCATTCTATGCTATTTATTCATTGTTTACGCTAAAGCTTACAATTGCTAAAGAAAACAACTAGATATAAGATACTGCTAACAGTTATGTAAATGATTCACAAGACGTCACGGCGCCAAACTTTTACCAAGCACTTTCGATCTCACTTCAACTAAGTTATCTCTTTGGAAACCGTCCAGAATCCAGATTTCCATCTTTAGCTTAGATTGTCAATATCTATTTATCTAGATGAGTATTCCCACCTCTTTATAACGGCTATTGGAGTTGTCTAAAAGAAACTACAATCTGCTCCGTATAAAAACGTGTCGTTTCCGCGACTGAAAAAATCTTACTTCGAGATAAGGCTGTTGTTGGCATTTCTGGTCAAATTAAAGGAATCCTCGTAAAAATGCTGTTCCATGCTGTTTAGAGTATTTTCATTTCACTTCAGTACCTGCGACATTATATGTACATACACACTTTAAGATGTGGGAGTAAGCCATCTGTTCTAATTAAACCAAGATTCTTGTACTTGTTCTTGATTTCTTCTTGTTCAATCTCGTTTCTGTAACTGCAACAAAGAGGTTGAAGAATGTCATCTCTTTTATGGAGTTTTTACCGGTTCTCCACCATAGGAATAACATTTTTTAAACGCAAAGCTAGAGTCATTAAAATTAACGTTTTATAAGTGCCTGGAAAACAACTCTCTTGTTAATTTGCGACCGAGACGCTGCTCTTTATCTTGTAGAATTCCATCTCGCATCTGTAACCGCATCAATCTTTAAGAGCTGTTAGAAAGCCAGTAGATTTAATTTAGCAGACTATTCATGTAATACAATACACATACGTGATTGCCTTGATTATAGAAAGGGAATGTTAGCAAATAACTAGAGATCTATACATTTTTAACAATTAATCATCCTTTGTTTGTATTCAACCCTTTCGCTAATAGTGTGGGTAAAAGTGGCCGAGGTCGTGGCTTTTTAATTGAATTCATGTGGTCAGTGGTTTGTGTTAAGCTGATTATTAGTTATTAATATTGGTATGTATAATCTATTATATAGAAGTTGTCTCATGTACCTACTTATAATGATGCGGCAATATTGAAAGTCTACTCCTATGAAGCATCTTCGTATAAAAGATATTATAATATTTTTTTTTTATTTTCGCTGACGGCTTGCTAGAACATAAAATTAAAAGACTTTAAGGTGAATAAATTTTACAGGTTAAATACGACTTTGTATTTAGTTTTATTGCAGTCGCTAAAGGAAAACTATCAGCGAACTATTTTTAATGTAAATAGGGAAATAATATTACGTTATTGTACAAGAACATATCGTATTAGTAACATCATGAAACACGTTAGCTCCTATTAAAACTAATTATTTAAAACCGATAAATACTAGCTGCAAAAGCGACCTCGATCGTCCAAGTCCAATAAAAATATGTGTGTTTTTGTATTAATCCAAGGTGTAAGCTACCTTCATACCAAATTTCATGAAAATTGGTTCAGCCGTTTGGGTGTGAAGAGGTAATAAACCCACACATACCAACTCGTACTCTCGTACTAGGTTCACAAGTTTAAACCTATTTCATCATATTATAGGTGTATTAGTTTTATAGTTTATAGTTAGTGATTATACACATTAAGATGAAAATATTAATCTTCGAATAGCCCGAATAAAAATAATCAATGTAAATCAAATCATATTCGTTTACAATTAGTAAAGGGTTTTACCAGTTACTGTAGGTTGTATATACCAACATGTATATACCTACTAATAATAATATTGTTAGTGGTTTCCTTAAAGAGGTACGTTAACCTATTAAAATATCGGAAAAATAAATTAAATATTAAATCGTAATTCCTGGTGTTTGATAAAATCACAGGTCTTGACTAGTTTATGGGGGAAGTATTCTGTGTAAAAGGACGTGATTTTTGGTCATGCTAAATAAATAAGTAGAATTAAAGTACATATTAGCTAATTATGGTAATTATTAAAAAATATATTAGTTATTATTTTTCATGTGTAAAGAATTGTAATTGAGCAAGAAGTATTAATCAATTATTTTCCTGCTTAATTAATTTGTTTGGCTCGGTAACTTATTTAACCTTCATTAAAATCAATTTAATACCATTTGAGGTAAACCTTCCTGGCAAACCTAAAGCCTTGCTCAATTTGACCCAATCCTTTATCAATTTCAAATCAAGTTAATCATAACTAATGTATAAATATTTCGTAACTTCTGCATGAAGAAACTTCGGCAAAGAGTATTTATTATCTATGTTGTAAGACGACCGCGATCGTTTTAAATAAAATATATTTTTTCTTCTGCTAAACGTCATTTTTGACAGTAAAAATGCAGTTGCAGCGGATTACAATTGCTGCCGTATCTAAATATTTAATTAAATGTTCAAACAACTGTTTATTTTTTAACAATCATCTTTTACATTCAATCTTACGCAGAGACCTCCTTTTAAGTAAGCATATGCCTGTGTTAGCAGAATGTTATTAAAGGATGTTTATAATCATGAAAATATAAAAACCGTGTTTATCTTGATAACTCTTAAAACTTCGGGTGATAACAGCCTTAATTTAAAATTTATCAAATGAAACCAATAATGCAATCCTTTCAAATCACTTGACGACAACGTATACAAATATAACAATTAGAAAACCGTAATCATAACAATTTGTGTATTGACGCGTATACGTAATGCGTTTGTCTGTTACTCTCCAATTAAAGTTAATGACTTAGATAAAGGGCTGCCAAAGGTCGCCCTATCGCAACTGGCCCTTCAAACAATAAATATTTCAATTGTTATATAATATACACAATAGTTGGTATGTGTTTGTTTATTAATATTGTGTTATATCTAATGAGTTATGCTTGAAAATGTAATTGTTATTATTTCTTTGTAATTTTGTTTAGGGAACTTATCATTCCTATTAACTATTTAGCAGCGTCCACACACAGAGATTGAAACTACATTGAATTTTTACGAACATACGAACGTTCCTATATGTAAGATATTTCTTAAAGACTGTTCTTAAGACAGGAATTATTACATTATGCTTCATTATTGATTTAATAGTGTCCTAAAGAATTAATTAGAAATACACGCAACATGAAAAAAGTTATCACGTATACAAATACAGTAGGTACATATGATATTGCTTATTTCTTATGAAACTTCTGCCAGCAGAACTGCGTCAAAAAACATTAAAACGATACATACACAAACTTCAATAGTATTAAGCTTTTGTAAAAAAAACAAAAGGTGATTGAGCGGTACTCATATTTGCTCTCTGTCTATTATATGAAGTGTCGCATAAATCTATCCCTTTCATTATTCCCTAACCTTATTACCTCCCAGTTATTACGTTATGCCTTAAACATTAACTTAGAAATGAAAGGGAAACATTAGTAAGATGGATAAGATAGTATAACGATTGGAAATACCGAACACGCAGTGAGCAAGCTTAATGATTGATGGTCGTTTGTTTAATATGGGGTGTTGACTGTGGTATGTCTACTACCTACCTACCCCTCAAAGCACTGGTGCTTTTGAACTACTTCGAAAATTCGACGTTATTTGAAACAATTTTCCGGCTAAAACACTGTTATGCTACATAGTAAAAACAGCGGTTCTCTGTGGAAAGGTTAATGATTTTTACAGTAACTTTCTTGAGGATGTTTTTTACTAAAGGGAGAACGGTTTACTCTCGCGTATTTATCGGGATTGTCTGCCTTGTTTTGGACCCATCCTTATTCCTTAATCATGAGATGCCTCTGCTCTTTGCATAATCAATTTTAAGTTCTTTTATATTGACTGAAAAATATACCTAGATTACATAAAACTGTGGCCCAAATACCATTGATTTTGTTGAAATATTCTATTGTTGGATATTTTTTCTTAGATAACTGCTAAAACCAGACAGAAACAAAAAACAAAATATGAACAGCTGACGCATAAAGGCCAGCAACACGAAACAAACATAAACTGACAACAACCCTTTTTATATCGGGAATCAATCTGTATCGATTTTACTATTACCTATATACCATCGATTTTCCACATAATTTAATGTTGTTTTAATTTGTTTACAGGCTAGCGGCGCTTCAGGCGGCCGGTGCTAACGACTGGCGGGCGCGAGTCTGCCGCCTGAGTCCTGAAAGAGAAGACACCAAGGCTATAGAGCGAGTCAAGAATAGAATCAATGTTAGTATACCTCATTTTTATTTGTGTCAGTTACAATGAGTGATCTGTTGGTCTAGTCGTGAGTGGACCTGAGTGCTATGATCATTTGTGAGAATGAGTCTCTAGGTGTATTTTCAAAATATAATAATATTATTATAGTGTAGATAATACTGTATGTAGTATGCTTATTACTCATAATAGAAGCTCTGCTTAGTTTGAGACTAGATGGCGTTGTATGACGGTTAGTTTTAAAAAATCTATCCATACTTACAAACTTTCCCGTTTAAATATCAATAGAAGTAACTTCTTTAATAAGCTCAATGTAGCGCATCGCAAAAACACCTCTCTAAGCAAAGATGATACAAAACATTTCCGTTTCTTATGTGTCTACGGAGATAAAAATCCCTTCGCTCGTCATCATAAAGAAACCAGACACCATGAATATCAAAAACAGACTAAAAAGCTTTCACCATACAGCCCTTTAAAACCTGTGCCTAGGGCAACTAGCTTCCCAAAGAGCCCTACGCCCATGCTAACCTTGCAACGCTTTGACAGCCCGCAGTAATAAGCAGAAACCCTTCACGTAAGGGCTGCTTCAGATCCATTGTGATACTGTAGCACGTCTGTTACTATGTGAGTAACCCTTCAGAGGGTTATCAAACGAAAATAAAGCTTAGTACTAAGATATTAAGATTGAAAATGAATAGGTTAGAGTCGAAATAATTTTTAATTACATTTCGAGTGTTGTTTTCCACATGTTTTGGTTTGAGTTGTGATGGTTATGAACTTTGTTTAGATATTCTACAGTTTCATAGGTAATATTTTGTGAAAGTGTTTCATAAGCCTGCCTCTTTACTTCTGCCTTTTTTCCTAATTAATTTTGTGACCAGTAGTGTTTTTGTCTTCTTTAATAAGTTAGTTATATATATCGCTTTTGGTTTATTTAAGGAGAGTAAAATTTTTGAAAATCCTCGTTTACCTCATCCATGACTTTTTTCGGTTTTCCGCTACTACTTCATCAATCAATAATTAAATTCATACTGTTTTTTATACGTTTCATACCGTCTTATGCCACATTCATCTCCACACCATTATACATCATTATTTCTATTGATTTATGTTATCCTATTCGTGTTTTGTATTTCAACATGTTAAGTGAAAACAGTATCGATTTTGGTGTTTATAATGCCAAGGTCAATCATAGTGCTTGGCAGTGATATCGCGCACCCTCTGCATCAAGCATTAAGCATTATTGGCAGTCACGCACTTTCCAATCTAAGGAGTTTTATTTTAAACTAGATAACGACATAGTTTTCTAGGTCTATCTAAAAAGATGCAGTTGCGATATTTATTATTTTTAAAGTTTCATATCCATAAAAATTATGGAATACTGTTCCTGAGACACGTTGTATTTCTGTCCGACCGTCCGACCCACGACCACTAGAGGGTAGTAATTGCCACAGATTATATATTCCTGTTGCCGCTTTAAGATACAAGTTTTCTTTTGAAGATGTCATTTGTTTTTACAGGAATACCAGTCATTTACTTAAGACATTCCTGCTATCTCTGGTAATCTGTTGCTACGGTTTATAAGCTACTGCAAATAAATTTAGGACTAAGAATGATTCTTAAATGAATTTACTAAAGAAAATTGAATACGATACATTTTAAGGCTTACAACCTCTTTTATATGTAAGCCCTTGTGCCCGGATTTTATAATTGGTTTAATGGAATGTGTGATTTTAAGGTATTTGCACTGAATTGTTATGGCTTCCACGGATTAAAATTAGTCCTAGATTAAATGCGGTTGAGTTTAAAATAATAGTTTTTTTTTTCGTATTTGAGATAAAATAAATAAAGCCCCAGTAGAAGATAATTTGAAGTAAGATTTCAGTAAGCAAGTGACGTTATTATAATTGAGTGTTGACTTCATATACATATAATATATTTCGCATATTATCCTGTATTTCTATTAATACAGACATTAAAACATGGAACACGACATTTCCGCATTATACTAAATTAACTTGATTACGTTTGAATCGGGCGCGGCAATATAAATTAGTGCAAAACAGAGCTTTCGTTTTTATAGCTTTCATAATCACTATATAAAACATTTACAATACGCTTTAATTTTTGCCCTTATTTAGGATATGAATTTTATAACAAACGAGGTATGACATAAACATTATTGTTTTATAGCTGTTCAATAAAACTGGCACTTAATAGTCATAAAAATTATATTGTAAGTACCTTATCAGTCGGTCTACTTTTACCCGAGGGCCAAACTTCCGTAAACCAATTTAAATGTTTAGTGTTAACAACCTCCCATCAATGTCATGCGTGTTGTGAAACATAAACCACGCCTGACCTGAACTTTGCCAATATGAGTTCAAATCGCGTGCTTTCCAAAAGTTCCATGTCACCTTCACACCGCCAAAACATGGACACACAATTCTTGACCCAATTTCTTTATAGTTAAGGATTATTATAATTTGTGGGGTCAGTGTTTCCGCTAACAGTAATGTTGTCAGGTCACGGTACGTTACCTCATTTCCCTGTTATTTTGAATCGAATGCGACACAAAGTTTAGGCGACTTAATTGAAAACTGATTGATGTTGGCAAAGAGATTGACGCTTTAAGCTTTAAAAGGCTTGTCAAACGTCCCCGCGATCGCAAATTGGTGAAAGATTTGCTCTCAAAGGGGAGGTCCAGTGAGGTTTTAATTTAGTACGTGGGGCGTCGGAGGGATTTTATGTTTCCTGCTAATGACAGGCTGATTTATTTGACAGAATTTTACTTGGGGGATAGTGCAGTTTTATAGGTGGAGAATGGAGTGGCGACGACGGGTGTAAAATGGAAGAATTCAATTGATTAAATATTACCACCGAATATATGGAATCGATAAAAAATTACGGTTTCTTCTTCTTTTTCTTTCCATTTGCTTATGTTGGTGGTAGCTTAGCAGTTAATATGATTTTGGTACATCGTTCACCACGTAATAGAGTTTAAAAATCGAGATTCATCCTAAATCAATACAACGCGCCGAACGTTCCAATATTTTTCCATTCCCTTACAAATAGAATTTCCTATGCGAACGCTTTTCCATTTCCCGATGTGCCATAAATAATATAGATTACACACATCCCACCTTTTTTGTGAATATTAAGTTTTGGTACCATTTCTGTACATTATGGGTAATTCTGGGTTTGCGACTGAAATCCAAGCAAAACTAGTATTTTATAGATATGTATATTTGTTACTCCGTTTTTTATTCCATTAAACTTAATATCTACCAGTGCATTTGGGTATAATTTAAGTTAAGATTTTCATTAAATGAACATATCCTATGGTCTATAATAGGGCATTGGTTTATAGAGGTCCTAATATATACTCCACTAAGGGCCGATTTTTCAATCGCCAGATAACTTTTATTCGATGAATATATTTGACGTTTTGACAGCTCTTGTATAGAAAATATGTCAAACGGCCATATTTATTCCTCAGATAAAAGTTATCTGACGATTGAAACATCGGGCCTAAATTATTGTTTTTATACAGTAGGTTATATTTAAAATTCAAGTCAAGTCACAATTCCTAATAATGAAATCAAACTCTTCAGTCCTCCAACAATATTATATCAATAAAATAGAAAATATTGCTAACCAATACAGCACCGTCATTGCACCCCAATTTTCCGATGATCGCTCAACATACATCCCTAATAGCGTTAATAAAATCAACTGGCCGTGTACAGAACCCAGTGGGCCGAAGTCTGTGAGGAATTACCCTCACCAAACAAAACATATTGACCTCTAGTAACGGATATAAAACTCAGGAAATATGCAATGCATTCTTGACCTTATAACCTAATTGTTATAATATTTTGAAATTACTTTTTCAATTTAATAATATGTTGTCTGCAGTTCGTTTTTGTTGGACGATTGTAAAAATAATTGTTAATACTAATTTAACTGGGCTTGGCTTAACTTAAAGAAATATCTATATTTATTTTCATTTATACCAAGATCACAAGGCGTTAAAATATATTTTTATTTTATTTTGTACAACGTGTATGTGTGTATCTATTTTAATAATTTTATTAAAATCGTGATATTTCTGCTAAAGTTCTAGCTATAAACATAACATAAAATAAAATAAAATAAAGAAGAATATTTTTAAATCCCTAGCTTTTATTAAAGTTAACAGAAAAATTCACAAGTTTCGTACTTAGCACTGGCTGCAAAAAATATTAACAAGCTGTTAATTATTTTAAAGTAATAAACTTCATAATTTATACAGTTATTTTTATAACACTTATTTTTTCTGATGCCAGCTATATCCACAAATCCACGTAACCTTTAAAATACAATATGGCTTACGGCTGTTATCTTGTCATATTCGTCGCGGTTAAGGTCACCAACTAAAGTTCAGTCGGTATTTTTAGCCTGACTCACTATTTATAGACAAAACCCCTTACTCGATGACCTTTCATGGGCTTTTGTCTCTAACCTTCCCTTAACTGTCGCTAACCAAGAGGTGATTAATAACGCTTATGGAAAGTCCTCCTACGATAGTTGTTACCGATTTGTCAATGTGCCAATGTATAATTGCTGGCGGTGTTTTGCTAGTAAATAAAAACAGTTAATATTAATATATGAGACATTATTAACATTTAACATGTGTGCTACATCTTCCAATTGAGATGTACGTTTTTTTAGCCAAGCATTATTATATCACTATCCTCATATGGTCAATCTTCATCAATCACTACCCACTAGCTATCATGGTAATAATTAAATGTGACATCAAACAAGCGTGATGTACAAACAGACGTAAACAAGCTTTTTAATTCTACAATATTTTCTGCATTTCCTGTTCAACTAAAAAGGTTTTATCTGGATGTTTACTGATGCCGTAAATTAGATTTTTCGTCTAGCGAGCGAGTTTTATTAGATCACGTACCAGCGCCATCTATGTTCGGCGGCCGGAATTAAATGCGCGTCAGTAGCGCTGGCTGCAACGCTCGTAACCTCGTTATTTTGCGCGGGAAATGTCAGTTCCATTTAGAACTTAATTCGAATTGCGTTCCATTTTAATTTATTTGGCGTTTCCTTTTCATTATTCTACTAAATTTTATTTTATGTTAACCTCTTTTGCTTTTAACAAATTATGCAGTTTTATGAAAACCTGTCTTTTGAAATACCTTCTTAGTTTTTTTTGTCAAAATAAATATAAATAGTAATTGTACTTATAAAATTCTACAAAACACCAAATTCCTTCCAGTCACACGTTGACACGGTTATCGTAAACATAAACATTAAACATGTCAGCATTGTAGGTCACATTTGCCTGTATAATTGCGGAGGTACCGCGTCCTCTGACCATGTTTGGAGCATTGTAACACTCACATAACCCCACCATATAGGGTGGCATTAGAAGGAGGTCACATTCGTCCCAAGTGTCACAGTTCTACCAAGACTTGGTATTTTGTCACACTGGCATTTGTTTTATAGTGCATTTTTGCGTTTAGTCGCAGTAATCATTATGAAATGATATTTCTAATATTAGCAAAGGATGTACTGATAGGACTAATGAGTCTGAGAGTCTCCGAAATTGCTTGCGAAAGTTTTGCTTTAGTTTTAACTGACCAAGGTTATGTTTTGAACTCAACAAAAAGGAACAATAGGTTACATTTATTTCGACTAACTAACTAAAGAAGCAACTTGTAAATGCTTTTAACGTGTTTTCTATCACGTGAGCCTACTACAGTTCCCATTTTGCTATTTTGTTCATTTTGTGCGCCTATTAAAGTTTAGTTTCCTTGTTTGTTTTTGATATACGTACGTGATGGTTTGATGTATCTGTGAGTGCAGAGGAAAAATCAAAATATAAACGCTTAAGCCTCTTATTATCTCTACGTTTATTACTATCATCAAAATCACCCACTGCTGGTCTAGGTTTCTTTCAATAAATTCTTAATATTCCATCTACTTTAAAGTAATTATCATAAGTTAAATCCCTATAGATCCAAACAAAACAATGATCAATGCTAGGCCGCAAGTAACCCTACCCGAGTCGGTTACCAGCCACGCGCACGCGCGCTCTGCACGAAGCGAGGACCTGCGCGTGCGCAACGTGCGTCGCACTGCGCCGATTGTAAATCGCTGTATTTAGTGAACTATCAACTATGTATTAATATTCATTGGATACCTCTACTTGATCGTATTTATAGTTTGTTTTATTATGCGTGGGTTGCATATGCTAATTGTCTGCCTGTAGTATATAGTGTTCATCTAAAATACATAGCTTTTGTTTCCTAAAATACATTGGAATCTTCTGCTCATTAATTTCTTGTCTCCCGTCCACAAAGTCTCACAAAATTCAAATATACATCCTGAATATTTCTTTTATCTTAATAAAAGTTGCTTAAACAAATGACTGCGCTATTCTTTGCCGCAATTGCGTCCATATTTAGATTTTATCTATAAATATTTCGCTTGGCAAACAACTCGTGGAAATCCATCAGCGCGTTACATCAACGCCGCAAAATTGTCCTCCTTCTTAATAAAGTGCATCACCTTTTAAATTAATGGCACTAACTCCAACCTAATATGTACAATCTGAGTCATGGATGCCTCACTTACCACATTTTTGGCTCAAATCATATACATTACAATGTGATTAGTAGCTTCCTACTAAATTGTCTGTTACCGAGGTTTTTACATATTTTATGTTTTATTTAACTCACATTCGAGTTGATTTCCTTATTACAAACAAATATTTTTATCATAAACTTATGTTATGACACAACTCTCTAGATCTGATGCTTTCAATTTCTTATCTGGACTGCACTGTTTAATGCTCACAAAAACGATTTTTTTGATATGCATTTATCAAAGTTATGAAATGATTAGTCATTTGTTTTGCAAAACTATAAAAGCTTAATTGTAAACAATGGTCGAGACGTTGCAATTGACGTTATAATTTATCATTTACCAGGACAATCATTCAGAAACCTGCTTTAGGATTTACCACAATTGTAGTTTTGCCGTCACAAACCAACAAAGTTTATGTATATTCACCCATAATGCAAGAAACAAAATGGTCAATTACTGAATAAAATATTCAAATTGGAAGAATCTCGGTGAATTCGGATTCTTTACTTAATTAATACATTCACCGCATAACATCGCGTATACATGGTATGAGTGTTCGCTTTATAGTTTTGTGTTACACTCATTAGTCAAACAGTGCCAACGAAACTGTTATGAAAGTGCTCCAGATATGTTTTGGCGTTAGAGGCTAAATCTAATTATAAATTTTGGCCACTGCAAAGTTATGATGAACCCAATGACGGCGGCGCGGTTAAAGTTTGCTTTTTGGAGCAGAAAATCGTAAATTCTTAGTTGTATGTAAAGAGATAAATATTTGTTGAAATGTATGTTATTCTATTAATTACTATCACTGTCTAGTTAAAAACGATAAAAAATCAAGTTGTTAAAAGAATTGGGTCCAAGATAAAACCTTGTGGCACACCACACATTGAAATGACCATACTCAATGACTAATGAGTCAAAATACATATTATGTACAATGAAAGGAAAAGGTAACGGCTGTTACAAATACTCACCAAAAATTATACAACAACGCGACAGAATACTAAACAGTAAAGCTTTGTTTAAAAATAATACCTTCCAAACTTCCACGTTAAAACTGTTATTTCTCACAACATACGACTCCCGTGTCGTTTTACTTCATACACAGTCACATAATGTAACGAGATATGGTTTGAAGGCTTTAGGATTAGTGAATTTGTTCAAGCATCACTTGAAACAGCTACCAGTTAGCAGAAAGATATTGGAATTGAATTAATAATAAATCGTTTTGACCGGTTCGCAATTTCTCGAAAATTCCGACTATAGGTTAACTCGTTTATCAATTACTAAAGCCTTGCAATCGGTTTCCGGGAAACAGGTAGAAACGTAAAATAAACAAGTGAATCTTAATTCCCATGCCCAAAAAAGCGTAATTCGCATTGCACATGCATCGACAATGACCTGCCTGGCCGGCGAGACGTACTGGCACCGTCAGTTGTTTTGGACGGGCCGGCCAAAGTGCGCGTGCGCTGCTGTCGGCGTCTACGTACGGATTTTTACCTTCGAAAATCGCGTTCAATTAGACGCGCCAAAATATTAAAAGTGTCGAATGCAGCCAGTTTAATCAATGGGATTTTGTGTTCGTGTGCAGTAGTGTGTGGTGTTAATTTATTTTTAATGTTAATTAATGCATATTTTTCTTCAGTTCGTTTATCTTTCTGCATATTATTTTAAATGAGCTTCGAAACAAAGTGTTCATTGAAATGCGTACACAGAATATTTTGATAAATATTAATATAGTTTTGTTCAAAATGTCTATGTGAATTCATTACCGATTGCGGTGAATATGGCGGTTTACATTTATCATTTGCTATCGCAGCATTATCTGTTCCAGTATCTTTGGTTCCGACCTTGTAATGTATAATAGGTTCACATAAATTCGTATCTCGTTACGTATACTTTCATAGAGATTGCCGTAATCAGATAAGCGACATTGTTAATTGTTACTCGCGGTGACACTTTCGCTCCTTAACCTCCGTTTCTATTTTCGTTTAACATTAATTATTCTTTGTGTACGATAAAGGCATGTAAACATTCCAATTCTCAGCGTCTACAAAATTTGTATTCAATGCGAGTTGAGGTTTCCAATTTAGCCGCATATTTGTGTGTCGTTTGTTTGATAGTATAATTGTGATGGATCCGTCCTACATTGCCTACACCATTGCCTCTATTGACGTTTATTAAACCATCGTTGACAATATTACATTATTTATCTGCTTTACGATCAAATATTATTTATTTGGTCTTCCTGTTTGTGACGATAACGTGTTAATGTACGCATTTGCCTGCGGACAATATCGAATTAGGATCTGTTTAAATTTTCTATAAATTACCGCTCGCGGTTTTTGTCAGTTTCCACATAAGGTTTGAACAAGTTAACATATTTGGTGCAAGCTCGTCGCGTCGACGGCGTTATTGCGTACATAGAGTCTGATGGAATCTGGTCTGTCGCAGCCTAGTTTAACACAATTTACGTTTTCCTGCTTTATGAAATAATTAAGTTTTGCAAAAATCAGTTAACGTTAGCTGATTTCATTATTATTGTTGTTATCAATATTCTATTACATAGCGCAATACGTGTCTATTTACATATCGCTTTGATTAAACAGCTGCATTCTTTTGTGTTATAATCTATTTGATTTTGCGAGTTATAATTGAAACAGCATTTTTCTAACAGTTTTTCCGATCCGGATTTTAAGGTTAATTCGTTTCTGTATTTGGGTGTGTCCTGTGTCAAGGTTTCTCTTACGTCGGTACTTCGGTAGTGCCAGCTGCGGCACTCCTTTATTATAGACATTTTTCACTTGATGTGATGCGTCATTGTTGCTGCTACTGATCGTATACAATGTTTACATACGTTCTAGGACCTGCGCATGAGTCACACGTGTCGTGTCCGCCGCCAGATGATAATGACGACTGATCTCAGTGATCAGTCCGCTTCTGACCGTCCGAGTGCGAGCTTTGTTTACTTCGATTTATTAATTGGTTTTCCTTAACTTATAAACTATTGAACGTTTTATGTAACAGTGACTTAAGTTTGAACTTGCCAAGTGTACACGTTTCATTGAATAATATGCTGAAAACATAAACAATGTGTTGTTGTGACTATCGTGTGTAGATCGTTATTACTCAATTGAATGCTCATTACAAATGGAGCGCGAAACCTTCAAGGATTGTTAGCGCCGCTATCAATAACAAATCTTATACTAGTCAGTGAAGTGATCGAAAATTAGTTCACAATGCTTCTCGAAACGATCATTGGACTTGGAGTGTTAATATTTATACTGTGGAAGTTTTTACTACCGGCTAAACAAGACCAAGTTAAATATGAGAAACCCGAAGTCGCTCAGTATGTCGAAACGAATAATAAAAAGGAACCGACCGTGGAGAGTACACCAAATCAAGTTAATCTCGTAACAAAGGAACATAAAATCGAAAAAGTCGAAAGCTCCATAAAAAATGATACGCAAGTGAAACAAAATCTGATCTCATATAAATCTGAAGAATTAATAACACCAAGTCTTCTACTAAAACAGCGCAACGAAAAACAGCTATTTGAAAAAGTAGCAAAACGTGAAAGCCCGCCAAAAGAAAAGCTCGCGGAATTTCTTGAGAAAACTATTTTGAGCGATGACAAAATTCAGTCGATTATACATAACTTATCTTTAGATAAAACTGAAATTCTTATTCATGATGAGCCGCCAAAAGTTTTATTCCCAACTTCCAAAGATATAATATCTCATAAAAAGGAAGACGGGCATGCGTTAAGCGAAAATGCTACGAAACTACAAGAAACAATAGACAATGTAGCTGATAGAATAAAACGACTGAACGCACAAAATATCGTCAAAGAAATTGAACGACCTTCCGAAGAAACGATAATCACGAACATAGTCGAGGAGCCTAAACCAGTTTTAAAGCGTCTTCAAAAGCAGCCTGGATTTCCACCCGGGCTTAACTTCGGCTCGGTTATTGGAGAGCTGAAAAATAAAACGAAGAACGCCAGCAATGGTGGCCTCAAACCTGTTTTCAAGAAGTTTGATGTTGATACCGTGGACGATGTTCAGGCAGGTTATTTTTACTCGATAAAAACAAAGAAGCACATAAATTGTTAAGCCGGGGTTACCGGATACATAGGAATTGATTGCGTCTGCCAATACCATTTCAAATCACATCCTTTACTTTTTGCTTATGATTGTTGAAGAAATCGGATACTTAACTCGTTAAATTTATAATATTTCATTAATTTGAAGATTATAATTAGTTTTACGACTTCTAAAAAATCGTCAACTATTTTGAACAAATCAATCTCGTTTTCTTTAGCTAATTCTTTACACAAATTATGTTCGTTATGCAACATGGCGTGACAACAATTATCAACTCATGAATGTGGATCAAATGTAATTACATTTTGCGTAACGATTATGTTTTCGATACAATGCAAGGAAGACGCCATAATAATTAGGTTTCGCACTTTTTTTTTTGTCTATCTAATGTCTCAATCGGTTGCAACTTCATACATTATGTCTTTTCACATTATTTAACTATTTTTTTTTTCTTCTTTTATAACTTGATTGTGATGCATTTAAGGAGCTGGATGTACGAGTTTACGTAGGCATACACTATGTTTACTATATTTCTAAAATTACAAACTAGGAATACTAAAATAATACACACAGGAAGTACACATCCCTGGTGTATTTGATAAAGTATATTATATTGTATAACTGCCTTAGTATCTGTAACTACCAAATATGATAAAGCAAGTCCTCAATATAATGCTTAAAAAATCTACGGTATAGGTTTTATGTATGATTTTGATTTAAAATTTAACATAACCTTTTATTTGTTTCAGGAATCTCTTAATTCCGTTGACGAGAAGAAGAAAATAATCGACGACAACGATATAGGAACAACAAATATTTTAGCTGATAGAAGAAATAAACTAGAGACTGCAGCACAAGTAAGTGTTCATACCCATACTCATAGTATCGATATACATAGCGATGTCATGAATATCAAGTTACATTCTTGTCGAGTCCTCGTGACTATTATACAATTTAAATTTATTATTGAACTATGTGTGAAACGCTGTGATTAAAACCCACACATTCTTGATAAATTGTTACCATGCTAGATGCACTAAGAAAGGTGTAGGTCACTTGCTAAGTCAAATAAAACGTAGGCTTTGTGATATTATACACGTGTGTAATAAATATAACAAAGCATCCAAGTATTGCAAACGTTATTGCTTCATTAACCTTCCGTTGACTGCTAAATTAATACTTAAGGTTCAGAATATATTTTTATTTTATTTTTCGATTTCGGTTTGTTCTTGCCGCTATGTGTTTACGACTGTCTTCCTCTTGACATTCTTTTTCTAGGTCGTGCACTGATGGTCTTGCGTTTTTTGCACATACGCGATTGCATTACGCGCCGTGATTGCACGATTCCCAGTTATCGCGGTTTTTTGTCGGTGTCGTCAACAGCCATGTCGAGTGTCGTTGCATCACGCCGTTTATTTATTTGCTCATCAGATAAAACTTATAAATCAACTTTCGATGCAGCAGTAAATGGTAAAGTTCAGCTTTACCTTGCCGTTGTTTAAACAATTCTGTGTTGCGTAAAATTGCGTTCAAGTTAAATGCTCGGTACGGTTTATATACGGAATGCGGTCTACAACAATTGTCCGACCTCAGCGGCCTTTCGAATGTGAGCATTAATGTAAAATACTACAATTTATAATTGTGTTAATAAGCGTATCTTTACGGAGTGTTAAAGGATATGAAAAGTTCAAGGGCTCATGGTGTTTGAGCGGGTGAGGCCAGTTAGTAAGCGATACCGTGCAGTGATGCGGTGCGCAAACACATGAAGCGCGAATGTTGGGAATTATGAGTAACTGACCGCAGTGATTCACGGGCCGTCGATAATGCAATGGTCACCCCGGTTCAATAAATTCAAGCTTGGCAAATTGCAGTTGTGTGCGGGTTTTTAGATTTATTTTTATTTTTATTTGCGTCGTACTTATGTTCATATATTGTACTAAGATATAAAACGATTTAAGACGGACAAGAACCGGTTTCATGCATTTTATTATTAGCAATTGATTATGATTTTATCATGGTTAAGTGGACATAAAGTACCGCACTACCATATAGATTTACAGTTCCTCTGCCGGTCAAACATTTTCACTCATTGGTTCTCTCTTTCCAGGGCTGGAGGAAGCGTGTCCCCCAAAGCGATGCGAACCTCTTCACTGTTGCTGGGCGGCTGGAGAAGGACAAGGTGGTGTCTGCCACTCCGCCGCTCACGCCGCCGCCTGCCGCCGCGCCCGTCTTCGCCTCGCCCGGCATACCTATACCTAACAAGTTCAAGTAAGAATATCTATAATAATTGGAAATAAACGTACGTGCAACAGGGTATTTGACTAAAAATCTGAGTAGTCCGTCAGACAGGTTACCATAAAGTTAAAATACGCATTGTACTGGTAAATGACGTCACATGAGATTTTACTTTACTGTATCCACTTCATTTTTTTTACAAGGTTAAAGAAAAGTGGCATATCTAATATTTTCTGGAAATCTGTCGGACCAAACTCTTTTTTTGGTAATACCCTATTCTGGAATACAATTTTTACAAGTATCAGGTTACGATTCTGCACTTTCGAAATATTAATTGGTGCAATTCTTAATTCATTCACTGATATTAAATAAACATGCTTACTTATCATTTGCTATTAAGTGGCTGTTAGACCCTTTCTAGAAGCTATCAGCCAGTCAACCAGACTACACTGTAGAAGTGGTTTGTCCTAAAAACTTTATTAGTCACAATTATGCACCTAAACCACTCAGCTCAATAATATTTAGCCTATTAGTCATAAACAATTGTTTTATCATAAAATATCTATCTACCTAATGTACCTTATTACAATCTAAACCTTATCATATTACATTTTAGTTCTCTATGATTTGATCCTAATCTCTTAATTGCTTCATCAAAGGGTTGTGCTTAAGAGAAAACAATTTACAAGCCGTTCTTATTAGACTGGCCCGTTGGTCTAGTGGTTAGTGACCCTGACTGCTGTACCGGAGGCAGTGGGTTCGACTCCCACCCAGAGCAAGTGTTTGTGTGATGAACACGATCATTTGTTTTCTGTCTGGGTAGAATTTATCTACATTATGTATGTATTTAAAATTATATAAGAATGGTTATCAGTTGTCTCATAATACAAGCTTTGCTTATTTTTAGACTAGATGGCGTTGTGTGAAAATTATGAAATATTATATAATTAATATTTCATCAAACATTTTTACCCCCAGGTCTCGCAAGCAGCCATCTTCCCCCACCAACGGCTTCCCTTCGGGCCCGCTTCGGTCGGCGTCGTGCGCCGTCGTCAGCGCCGCGGCCGTGGAGACCAAGCCCAAAGACACCAAGATAGACCGCGAGTCCTTCAAGAGAAGTCACTCTGTCAGCGAGAGTATCAGCAGGGTTGATGAAAGTGAGTTGTCATTTTATTAATGGTCTATTTTATGTTTTTTAAGAAACTCGTGCACTAGGCATGTAATCTTTGTGTCGCAAGGAAGACTTACACAGACATTCATGTCAAATTTAAGATATTGACCAAAGCATTTATGGTACGAAAATGCTGATCTAACCTCCGCCGTAATTTCGCGTTGTGACCACTCGATAACTGACTTAAGTGCTTGTACTTTTGATACTGCATTTTGTTTTAAATTTATTAAACCTATTTGTAACAACGATTTACAGTATGGCCCTTCAATAAATTAAAATCAACAGCCAAAACTCGTTATCGTTAACCAGGACATATTATACTTAATGGGTTCTGTTACTCACTGTACAGATAATCGCAAGTTGATTAAGATAGTTGTTTAAACAACATATTAAATATTAAAACAAAAATAAATAGCTTTATGTGAAATGAAACGTCACTGAACTTATTAACAAAGGTGATAGACCCGTCGCAGTCCTGTTTGCTGATATTCAATATGTTTATTCTGACAAGATTGAGTTATTGACATTAATAGATATACGCAGAGAAGGTTAAATATAAAAGTTTATTTAGACGATGCAAGATATATGTCGTTTGAGTTGCAATACATTGCCGGCAATTATATATACATTTTAATACCAGAGCTGCGCGGATCCGCAATGTACTGCACCTTGCTCGATATTATCATATACAAGTAGGTACCTACACAAAGAAGTAATACCATGGGAGTTTTCTTTGTGATCTGTTAAGCTTAGACCTGTGCCAAGAAAAAGAAAACTTCCACAGCGCAATTTGCATCTGATTATGCGTGCAATTATTATAAATACAGCTAAGACTTAAATTATGCGTAAATAAAGTGTCGTTACAAGGCGAAAATAAATAGATCTACTATTATTTTAGAACAAGGTAACAAAGTTGCTCATAGTTATTGAGTAGTTCCAGATGTTGTAACCTGAGGGTTTTTATTCCTTAATGGTTTTTGATATTAACTTATGGTAACTAAACTTTTATTCCTGATTCTGTCTGTCTAACTATACTACCGATCTATAAAATCGAATAATTAATGAAATAAATAGGAGTCGCATATATCAGAAAAAAGGACAACTTGAACGACACTATTTATGAACAAGATTGTTTACACCACAAGCTGTGTTATCATTTACAAGTACATGAAGGTTACGAAAGGTCGCTCGCAAGATGTAAATAATTAATTAATATTTGTAAACAGTCAGGGTGAGAATATTCATACCTATTATCATAACAGAGCATTTAGATTAGATTAATCGGATTTATATATGTTAATCATAAATGTTGGCTCGTTATCTGAGAGGCTAAGCTAATTTCAATAAGGTGATGCATCGGTTTTATAATTTTGCATGGCTAGGTATTTACAGGATTTTTCAATTTGAACCAGTTGTTCCTGAGATTAGCGCGTTCAAACAAAACAAACAAACTCTTCAGCTTTATAATATTAGTATAGATTTGCAATCAGTGCGTACTGGGCTTCGTCCAAGTTTAGGGCCACAAATGGTTTGACGCTTTTCGTATTTTTATTGCCAGTCATCTATTAAATACCTTAGAGATTCCTTAAAAAACGGTGTTCGTTTTTTTGTGTTATATTTCTTTGGCGCCATTTGCACTACTACAAAACCGTCTAGAATATTGATTATATAAAAAAATATAAACATTAACAACATATTCTATCCTTCTTCCAGCTGACGAGAGCTCAGGCGCGGAGAAGTTCGGCCAGCCGGTGCGGGTTCCGCGCGCGGACGACGAAACCTTCCAGGCGTTCTTCACGCCGGCCTTGCAGCAAGAGAGAACGGCAGACACCGAGGGCGTAGATGTGGACCTCGATGCTATAGACAGCGGGTCCAGGCAGCTGTGAGTTTTATTTTATTTTTTGTAAATTTTTTTACATGTCCGTTTTGAGTAGTGGTGAGTTGACTATTTATTTGATTATATATTATGTTATGTACGCATTTCAAATATGATTTTAATTTCTTTAAAAAATATATTACGATTAAATTGAGTTATACAAAATATGAATATGTATAATGGCAAGGTCGAATTTAAAATTATGACTTGACATCGAACCGGGAAGTTCTTTTTGCGTAGTCCTCGATTCAAAAGTAACTCACATTCTAACACAAACGCCGATGACGTAGTACGGCGGTTAAGGCATACTCAATAGCCGTCTGATACTACCCGTTTCTTCCACCTGGGCACCCACCACAAGGATTCTCCAAAAAAAATCCCACGATAGACAAGTTTTCATAGATCATCATCGGTGTAGAGGTTGACTTCCACAAGTTTACATACGTATCCATGTATTACATTTTTGTATTTCATTTCCATGTTATAAATGTGATATGTTCCCCTCCACCCAGCCTAGCGAGTGAGTGGTCACGCCGCGCGCGAGTGGGGCGGCGTCACGCCGCGTCCCGCAACCCGCTGCGGGCGCTGGCGGCGCGCACGGACCTGCGCGACGAGTACATACCGCCGCCGCCCACGCTCAAACAGAACAGTCATGTCATCGAGAAACGTTAGTACACCAATATGTATTTTAATGCCTTGTGATAGAGTTCAAAATTATTTGGGTAAATCTCTTTTTTGTGTTTGCTAAGTGCCTTGTATTTTTTTTAATACTTGTTAAATGAAAGAAGCTTCAAATAATACGCTATATTTACCATATTTAACCTTTTCAAATGTGACTAGAAATCATCAAGCTGTCACTTAAAATGTAACCATTCGACTTTTCATTCTGAAAAATCTCTGTAAAATAAGTAATAAATATTTTTGACAACCAAAAACTTCAAATAAAAAAATACAGAACCAAACTTCATGATTTTTTTATGTGAGCAAATGACAGCTATTTCACAATAAATAAAAAAAATATCAACGAATTCGGTTTTGAAACAAATATACTCTTTTCAAGACGGTTAAAAAAAACTCTTTGTCGCATATTACATCGTTGTAACCATTTATGCTCCTAACAAAATTCTATTGTACCTCCTAGTGGCCAGTAACGGAGGCCTAGCCGCGGAAGCGCTGGCAGCGCTCGCGAGTAAGGAGGACTTCTCCAACGTAGCGCTGCGCAGCGCGACGGTAGCGCCGCTCGTGCACGGGACCAAGCCGCTCATGCTGCTGCACGTCAAGGGCAGGAGGCGAGTGCAGGTAAGGAGTCACTATTACTCTTATATTCATTACGACTTGTTTTACTACACATATTGGCTAGTTCGAAGGGTTATTTTGGGCAAAAAAAGTAATGTGCTACCTCTAGACCGTTTAATTTTAAATAATCAATAATTGATGTGTAACGTAATATAAGTGAGGTGTTCATGATTTTCTCATCATTCCTACGCTTATAAAACTCTTGGGGACTGCTAATGATATAGGTAACTCTCGCCAGTTTTAATTTGGAGACTTATTTTAGACTTACTTTCTTCTTGGCATCAATTTAAATTGAGTAACTTTTGAACAGCCAAATTGTAAATATTTAATTTTATATAACTTTAGTTATATTTCTTTGTGACTTCTTTTGTAGACGCGACTGGTAGAGCCGGTGCACACGAGTGTGAACCGCGGCGACTGCTTCGTGCTGATCACGCCGGACCAGCTGTTCTTATACATCGGCCTCTACGCCAACGTTATCGAGAAGTAAGAAAAATAACTTATATAACTTGTTAGCCACATAAAAATTGCTTTTGATGTATTAATTTGGGAATTTTCACCGTTTCAGAAACCGCAGCACAGACATTGCCTTACACATACAAAACACAAAAGACTTAGGATGCAAGAACTCTACTGGCATCATTAAAATAGACGAACAAATTAAAAACTTTAGCAATAAACATTGGGTCCAGTTCTGGTCACTCCTCGGCGTCACTGACGGTATCGAGGAGTACAAGCCCGTCGAGACAGGACACTCTGATGAGGACGAAATCTTTGAGTCCTGCATCCTACAGACCAACATGTGCTACGAGGTCATGGATGACGAGCTCGTGCCCATCAAGGAGTACTGGGGACAAGTGCCAAAGATAGCCATGCTCAACCAAACCAAAGTCATCGTGTTCGACTTCGGATCAGAGATGTATATCTGGTATGGCAAAAATGTTGCGCTCGAGAGCCGACGACGGGCGGCCCAATTAGCGCAAGAGATGTTCGATGAAGGCTACAACTATGAGGAGTGCCACATCAACCCCTTAAACGCAGCAATGTATCAGGGAGCACGTGAAACTACCGAACCAGCTACGAAAGCCTCCAACAGCCGCCCCGAATGGGCAATCCTATCCAAAGTAACCCAGCACATGGAAACTATTCTGTTCAAAGAAAAGTTCCTTGACTGGCCAGACTACTCCAGAGTTATCAAAGTAAAAACACCAGAGAACAAGTCAAACAGCGTCGAAATTAACCCCTGCGATGCCGAGGAGATGTGGTCGAACGAGTACCAGGATCCAGATCTCATTTTAGAAGGATCTCATATCGGCCGCGGCACGCACTACTACGACAAGGAGAACATGAGACATTACGACATCAAAACCAAATCTGTATGCAAGTGGGTGATCCAAGAATACGACTTCCAAAAAGTCGAGAACGAGTCCGAAGTCGGGGAGTTCTTCTCCGCTGACAGTTATATCATAAGATGGGAATACCAGATCACGATGACCGGCCGAGAACTGAACGGAAAGCCGTCGAAGCACAATGTCACGGGAAGGGACCGATGCGCGTACTTCTGTTGGCAAGGCCGTGACGCTAGCTCTAACGAGAAGGGCGCTGCTGCCTTACTCACAGTCGAGTTAGACAGGGAGAAGGGACCTCAAGTCCGCGTGGCTCAAGGCAATGAACCCCCAGCGTTCCTAAATCTGTTCCAAGGCAACCTAGCCATACACCAAGGCAAGCGGGATTCCGACAAAAGTAGGTACAGGTTATTCGTTACGCGAGGAAACCTATCTAACGAAGCTTATCTACTGCAAGTGCCGTGTTCCGTTCGCCAGCTCAGAAGCCGCGGTTCCTTACTCTTAGTCGATACTGAGAAAGGATGCTTATACATCTGGCACGGATCGCGTAGCATGAAACATACTAAGGATATAGCTATTGAACTCGCGAATAAACTCATCGCTCGGAAGTCAAAGCATCTGTTTGGGCAGAAAGTGTCTGAGGTGCAGATCACTGAGGTTCGGGAGGGCGAGGAACCGCGAGAGGTGCTAGAAGCTCTAGGTGTGGCTAACAAACAGCATTACGCAGCTGTCTTGGCCGGAGCCAAAGGTTCTGCGGCTGAGGTAACCCCGCGCCTGTTCCACTTCACGGACCTGGCGGGACAGTTCGAAGCCAACGAGGTGTTGTCGCCGCTGCGCCACGAGCACCTGGTGACACCCTTCCCTTTTGAACAAAAGGAGTTGTACTCGGCTTCGCAACCGGGTAAGTATTTCAGCTTTTATTGTTAAGTTTCTGAGATTAATCATGTGATGCTTTATATTTTTGGTTGTAACTGTTACTTATGTTTGTTTCCAGCTCTGTTCTTGCTGGATGACGGCGAGTGTGTGTGGCTGTGGCAGGGCTGGTGGCCGCGCAGTGAGGACGGCGAGTTCGAACCTGCCGAAAGGAATGCCGGTACGTTTTACTTGTTTAACTATTAAATATGAAATCTTGTATAGTAAATTGAAATTTTTGACTATTTACAGTTGGTAGTTGTCTTTAGACTCGTTGTCACCTATGTATTGAATTTTGCGTTCTTATTTCATTTTTATGAGCTATTAATTTCACCATCAGTCAAGTCAGCAAATCTTTAACTCACATGATTGTTGCTAACCGGCCCTTGCGTTCGTATCAGGTGTGGGCGCATTCGCGTTACGCTGGCAGTCCCTGCGCGTGGCGGCGCTGCGCACGTGCGCCGCCTACTGCGCCGCGGCGCGCACTGCGGGCGGGGAGCGCGGGTCCGGCGGGGCCCCCGGGGAGCGCGGGGAGCGCGGGGCGCCCGGGGAGCGCGGGGCCCCCGGGGAGCGCGGGGGCGAGGCGCGCCCCGACGTGCGCCTGGTGGCCGCCGGGCTCGAGCCGCAGCGCTTCACCGCGCTCTTCGACACCTGGCTCGACCACGACCAGGCCGCAGACGCTAATATCAACGTGAGTAGCTTTACGTTATGCTATCCTGGTACTTCGGTGTCTCGAGCACTCTTTAAGAAAGAAATTAACTGATATAGAATAAAAAAAAATACAACAAAACGTGCTATGTAACTTTTTCTCATTTTCGGTACGTTTAAGTAGAGATCTGATACGTGTATAACTTATAAATAGTTTATGTGTGAAGGGTAGCTATAATAATTAGGTGGATTGATGCACAAATATTTTATTGTATATTTTTGGTGGTATCGGGATTAAAGTAAAAAATACTGAAAATTTCCCTTTTATGTTTAACGTTTTGCAAGAGAAACGTTATTTTCTGTAAAAGAAATTGATTAAACGCATTTTGCGTATCTTTATCTTCGAAACTTTCTTGAATCAAATCAAATAAAAAAGCTTTCCAACTTATATTTCATTGTATATTTTTGGTGGTATCGGGATTTAAGGAAAAATAACTGAATTATTTTGAAAATTTTGCAACACAAACGTTATTTTCTGTAAAAGAAACATGATTAAACGCATTTCGCGTGTCACTTCTTCGAAACTCTCTTGATTCAAAAAAAGCTTAACTATTTATTCGCCACGGATTTGCTTCCCCGCACTGTATATACATGATATCGCACGCGCAGCACGGCTACAAGGCGGGCGCGTCGCTGTCGGGCGCGGGCGAGCTGTCGCGCCTCACCAGCGTGGCCGCCGTGCTGCCGCTGGCCGCGCTGCAGCGCCGCCCGCTGCCCGACCACGTCGACCCGCACCATCTCGAGCGACATCTCGCCTCGCCTGACTTCCTGGTACGGACAACATACACAACACACAACAAAAACCTTCATCCATTTCGCTCAATATTCCGCCATATCCTCAAACCCTACATAACCTGATCCTAGGATACCTAAAACCTATTTAAATTAATTTAAAAAATTAAAATTTAATTAACCATTTAAAAAATACTGAACAAAATATAGGAGCACATGCTCCTGTTTTTTAACTCCTTCTTAACTCATGTTACGTCATATAACTACGCCTCTACTCATGTTACGTGGACTGCCTCTCCATTTAGTTCACATTTTCCATTCATTTATTTATTATCCGCATTTATTTAGTATTTTGTCTACTAGCTATCCTTATATTCATACAATCCTATAGTCCAATTTTTAATTCGAGGCAGTAAAATGACATTTCCAGTGTGGCAGGTTTTTAATTCCAAATAAATAGTGATGTGTTAGAATCGACTTATTACAATCAAAAGTTAGTCGAGCTTACATTTTTTTATTCAGATATCAAATTAGCTCTGTATAAAAAAAATATACTTACGACAATTAATCAAAAGACATGCACGGTGACTGTTTTTAATTGTAAAAAAAAAAAAAAATTATAAAATTAAAGCCAAATGCGGTGCTGGTATAAGATGAAGCACCTTACCATGCAAGAAAAGTCGAGCGCATCCAACTCCAAACTGGATGAATTCTGACATTATGCAGTGGTTGGATGAAAAACAAATTTAATATCAACTTACAATTATAAAAGCTCAATTAATAGAAATAGTAATTTTTTTATACATAATAAAATAAAGCATGACTGAATGTGATCGTCGTAGTAAGATTTCCAAACATCAACATTTTACTTGAGTAGAATCCAAATTACCATTTACTTTCAGCCAAAATTTTTGAGCAACCTTTTGTCGCCTATTGACTGAGGCGTGAGGATCTGATGAAATCCTAATTTTGTAATAGATGTTTACTGAGAATTAAAAAAAATACATTGAACGGACTTCATTCTATATTTAAAAACCTTACCAATTTATTTTACAGATTGTGAATATCGATGCAAATAATGCACTATAAATTATATGCACGGATGATGGGATTTTTATATTGGGTTAGGTACAGATGTTTTGTACTTCTATTAAAAGAATTTCTTTGCTAATTATACTGTTTTTTTTTTGCTAGGAGGCTTTCGGCATGACCAAGGAAGAGTTCTCGGTGCTGCCCGCGTGGAAGCAGACCAACATGAAGAAGGACGTGGGCCTGTTCTGAAGTGCATGCCCCCCCTCCCACATCTCCACCTAATAATATATTACTAATAGTTTTGTACAACCGCAGCTCTTTCGTACTTTTTTACTGAACGATGTCGTCAAAGGATTTGATACAATTAATGTTAAGAGCACGCTTATATTCTATAGTGAACGTTTGTACTAACGGTATGTATGTACCTAACGATGTATTCGCGCTCGTGATATTTGCATGTAACCGCCGTAGACGATAGGCAAGTAGTCGTGGAACTGAAGGATTTGGACGAAGGAATTGTTTATGATGGAGCTCTCGACTGTCGCGCCGCACCAGACACCGCTTTACGATTTTGTATATAGTCGTTTTATTTGGTTATTTATTTCCTAACTGCGATTTGTCTCATTCTAATAATTATGTTTTAACTACGATTTTCATGATGGTTTTATATATTATGATGTAATATTTTGTAGTTTTAGATAAGTTTTGATGTATTGTCGGTGCGGGTGCGACGGGCATGGATACACTGGTGATATTTTTCGATGCGACAGTCCGCGCGGCCGGGCAGCGCGCTCCGAGAGACAGGTGTGCTGAGTAACGACGCTCTGCTCGGTCGCACCGTTCGCGGAACGTTTTAGCAAAATGTCTGGTCAAAGTATGGTTATTTGTTATAAACCGCTAGATTTACACAAGTACTATACTACTATTGTATTCGCTTTAGGTTAGGCTTATATATTTCTGCGGCGGTTGGAACTGCGCGCTGGTCGTAACTTGTGATATTGTTCATGTGCGTAAACATTGTGCTAGAGGCGGCGGCCGGGCGGCCGACTGCCGATATAATGTAAGCGCGCAGCTCCGCCGCCCAGATACAATATTATGTATATTTTAACACATCACATATCTTATCTACTCATTGCATCTTTTATACTGTGCGTTAGGTGGACCATGATAACTTTTAATATATAATCATACGGTATTCCGTACTTGGCTTGGCTTCGTGGCTGGCTACTGTACTCTCGAACACGCACTTTGACTGTAACGATATTTGTAATGGACTTTTTGTTGCTAAACACGAACATTTGACTTTAAATTAATTTACGAGCCGAGTGTGGCGAGGTCTCGTCCCTCGTACCAGCGGTGCGAGCTGGCAGTCACCCTGGCCGACCCTATTTGTACTTTGTTTTAAAAACTGTTGGTATGTTGTGTACAATTTTAGAAGTTTATTTTTTATATTGTAGCTTATTGCTTATTGTGGGAACGTCGTACGATACGTACGACTATCTGGTTCGCGGAGGATAAATTGCCAGTATTGTAAGATTGTTACTGCCAATGAGTAGAATAACTCTAACAAACCAGTCAATACTTTAGTTAACTAAATACCATTTTAAACTTATTTTATGTCCTAAATGCATTTACGGCCGCCATTATCGTGGGCCTACGGTGACATGAACATCTCAAATCCAATTTATAATATTTTGCTTTGGTTGTGTTACTTATACCTAAATAATTATTGTATTTGAGGATTATTTTGTACTATAATAAATGATGTAATAAATTCTTAAAATTGATTCTTCATGTGGTATTATTTCAGCACCTTTCCAAGCAATTTTAAATAAAAATTACAATGTTATTTATTATTCGCCAATGTTTTGTTGATCGTTCAACCCCTATATATTTGTGGCTTTTGCCCAGCTGGTAGACAACCTATGTACATACTGGTACATTAAGTTTTTTTCTGCACTTTGTCATAACCAGAACCTTTTTTATTTAAAAAGAAACAGTTCAGATTTTAGAATTAAATATTCACACATTGGCCATATGCACCTCTTTTCAACCTACAAATGAGTTCTCTATCCGACTGCACCCAAAAAGCCTACCATAGAACTGCACGGTCCAGTCGCTGTTGAAAATTTTTCAATATATTAACATTTTTGCTTCATAGATTAGTTATCTATGGTTAGTTATCTATCTATCCGACGCAAAGACATTATATCGGTCCGAGCGAGAGGGCTCCCGACGGTAGTGTCTCCTTGACTAACATCTTGCTAGCTCAACTAATCATTGGGTTTGGTGGTGATGGTAGAAAATTAAATATTTTTCTTTTTTATGATTTACACAAACGAACGATTAATATACTTTGAAACGTATTTAAATATTTTAGTTTCTATAATTAATAAGACGGTTTTAAAGCTCATTTTAGATAATCATTTTTTTTCATGCAGTCTAGCTAGTAGAGTACCTACATAATGTCTTTGATCCGACGTCAGTGTTGTCTGCACCCCTTTTTATCTGTATACTCTTTTCTCTCTTGATTCTCTTTATTGGTTGATTAATAATATAATTCGTTTGTAAATTGCTATTCGAGAATCTGAACTATTGGCCCAGACATGTTACTCCTAAAGAGGTATTAAATCTTTGAGCTCAGATTTTTTTTACCGCTATAAAAAATAAATTAAAAAGAAAATTAAGAACGCCAAATGTCAATAAATAATTTAATAACTAACATTCGTATTTACAAAATTGCACAAAGTTTTTCTAACTTACAATTAAAACTAATTTACTTCTAGTTGTTTCTAGGTTCTTCAAGTAACATTTCTCAATGCCGCTGAAGTCTAGTGGAACATTCTGAATACACTTTTGAAGAACTTCTTTGCTCTTTTAAGTGTTTCATCATCTTCTTCTACTTGGTCTACTTCCTGATCTACTTGGTCTACTTCTTCATCTACTTGCTCTTCTTGGGAACGTGCTTCGTTATTTTCGTCTTCGTTTTCAACCTCTTCCTCATTCTCATTTTCTTCTGCGTTCTCATTTTCATCTCCTTCTTCCTCTTGGCGTTTGTCTTCACCAGCAGATTCAATTTCGTTTTCTGATTCCTGGTTTTCATCATCATCAGCCTCCTCTTCTTGGCGTTTGGCTTCTGAATCTTCTGACGCTGTTTCTTCTTCTGCGGCTTCCTCTTCTACTTCTTCTTGTCTCTTCTCAGCATCTGCATTGTCATTTTCCGCATCGTCATCAGCCTCATCTTCAGCCACATCGTCATTTTCTTCCTGACGTTTTTCTGCTTCATCAGCGGACTCTGCGTCATCAGATTCCTCGTCATTCGATTCTTCTTCCTCTTCCTGACGCTTCTTTTCTTCTTCTTCAGCGATTTCGCTTTCCTCATTATCTTGAGCCTCTTCCTCTTCCTGTCGCTTCCTTAGTTTTTCGTCAGCATCTTCGCTTTCCTCTTCATTTTCTGCCTCTTCCTCGACTTCTTCTTGACGTTTCTCTACCTCTTCCTCATCATTATCTCCTTCCTCGTCATCTTGTGCCTCTTCCTCTTGACGTTTCTTGACCTCTTCGGCGTCGTTTTCGCTGTCCTCGCCTTCCTCTTCGATCGGTTCTTCTTCTTGACGCTTCTTGGTTTCTTCTACATCAATTTCAATCAGGCCTTCCTCAACCTCAACGTCTTCTTCGTTGATTTCAGTCTCTTCTTGCCTCACTAACTTCTTGGCTTTTAAGGAATCTTCCGCATCTGCTTCTGCCTCTAAGTATTCACCGTCGATTTCATCGGCAACCTCTTCTTCTTGTCTCTTCTCAACTTCTTCAGTTTCTTCATCATTCTCAGCCTCAGCTTCTACCTCGTCTTCTTCTTGTTTGATTGCTCTGAACGATTTGACGAACCGTTTGACTGCGTCTTCTTGCCATTCCTCGCCTGAGCCTTCGACGTCAAGCTGTGCCAGGGTTTCGGTATCTTCTTCCTCTACCTCTTCTTCTTCAGCGTCGGCTTCCGGCTCACCTTCAGGTTCTGATTCGGCTTCCGGTTCATCTTCTGGGTCAGACTCGGGTTCAGGTTCAGGCTCGGGTTCGGGTTCCGGTTCTGGTTCCGGTTCCGGTTCCGGTTCCGGTTCAGGTTCCGGTTCTGGCTCCGGTTCGGGCTCAGGCTCGGGTACAACGCAGCTTGCTGGCGGCTCCGCCCAGTCACATACCTGCAAAGCAATTATCAGATACCTAGTATTTTGTTGGAATATAAAGTATAAATATCATAAGGAAGCTAATTTAATTATACATTTAAGGCTTAATAATATGTTTACGACTGATTTTGGTATAGCTCACAACATTTGGTATTTATCATTCAGAAAAGTGATGTTTATCTGAACTCTGTCGACATTACTTTGAAAGTTAGATAAACTTGTCAACAACTGTATTGATAAAACATGAAATTCTATGAAATATTATCAAGATTATGTGCTACCATACAACCTTACTACGTAAATATCAAAGATGCATCTTTCAAAATCTTTCAATTCATAATTTTTAAATATCTTCTCAGACGAATGAAGGTATTTGTAGAAAACGAAACGCATGATTTTTTTAAACTACTAAGTGACAATTCATTTCGTGATCATTAAAATAAAAAAGGCTAAAAACAAAATTTATAAAGAATGACTTATTATTTAGCCTTTGTGAAAGTATATCTGTGACGTGAGACCTCACTACCAAGAATTAAATTTCTTGGTACAAGTTAGTTTAATAGAGAAAAATCTATTTTATCCCTTACCTGTTCCTGCTCGTTGAACCACGTTTCAGGGGGGCACTCCATCAGGTAGGACTTGCCGTTGTAGCACTGGTAGTAGAGGGAACAGCTCTCGATGCTGGCGATCCTCAGGAAGTTCTCCTGGCCAGCACATAGTGTCTCCGGATTTTGTCTCAAAGGGATTGAGAGAGCGGAGGTGCTGGCCAACGCGGCCGCACAGAAGAAAAGCCAGACGGCTGCTAGAATAGATAATCGCATTAATTATAAAGGAAGTCTATTATTAAGCACCAATTTTAGTTACCCGTACAACTTTGACTTTTTTAGATAAAGTTGTTGTGGAAAAAGCTAAATTCATGATATAGAACACGACAAGGAATTGAAGTCAGAATGACAACGAAAACCAGATGTGTAAGTATACAATCAACCTGTCAGGTATGTTTCATCAAAATTGTATAACTGCGAGGTTGAGTTCGAAAGTTTTGAATTATATTTATTATTGCATCATTCTGATCAAAATAGATTATAATTTATCAAAATAGTTGTCTTAGTTCGGCACTGATCTGCCTTTGCCGAACGGTAGCATCTTAGGACATTTTTATTATTATTTTACTGTAGGTGCTGCAAGCGACATAGTATGAAAAATATATACCAAAATTGACCGTTACTAGCCGTACCACGTTGAATTAATCTAGCTCTAGAATAATCCATGGTGAACAAAGTTCCCCACGCCGTAATACCTTGTGCAATTTTCCAATTGATTTTAATAGAATCCCACACAACCGACTATTGAATTGTACAAGCATAGCAGTTTGTGTTATCACTGCGATCAATTTAAACTAGACAAATACGAAATACATACACAATAGTGTTAAAGCATGTCGCTAAATAACTATTTTCTTCAGTGACGTCCCATTTTTTTCCTTAAAAAAAAGACGTTTCCGTTTATATAAATTCGTGTACAATTGAAAATTTATGATGAGACGACATAAGGCTACCCTGTACATCAGTTATTGTGCTTCGCGTTTTTCGAAAAAACATATTCGATAGAAGAGACCTTCGGATATTTCTTAAAAAATGTATTTTTCAAGTCTATGCGAATTATTCTATTCTTGTCTTATAATTTTATTTTCTTCTGTAATTAATTTCCTTTCCTATCTAACAATGTCAAACAGATACTTAAGTAAATAAACAAGTTACCAGAAACTTCTACTGAAACGAATCGATCAAAATTTTGCATAATTTAATTAAGACCCCAACACATATGTACCGTTTTCATCCACTCAATATTCTGAATATATGCCATCATCGAGTATTTCAATTTGTCTAATATAAGTCTAACTTTATAACATTGTTATAAGTTTACGCGATGAAGATGGGATGATAGACTTTAACAAGATTTAACTAAATACTGTATAAGCTAGGTTCATTACATTATATTGTGCTTAGAGTTTCAACTGATAGGCTTAAATACTTGCTTAGACACGTATTTTGGAAAAAGTTCAAACGAACGACGTTTCGGTTAATTACTTGTGATACAACTAGTCAGACTGCCTGACTAATTTCGGATGCAAAGGGAAATATTTACACCAATATTAAATCATATTAAAAACAAAATACAGACACTTTGCAGACTTTTAGTTCCAAAATGTCATGCCTATGGTCCGGCATGCACCTCTGTTGATTGACCTACAATAAACTAACATTCCTACTAAATATATCGATTAAAATTTTTATTTTCTTCCATGCTACATAAGATCTTGTGATTTTTATCTTTTTTTGGCTTAATAGGAAAATTAATAGGAAATAATTAAATTTAAATCCAAGTGTACGTCACGTTTCTCATACATTATTTTCACACAGCATTATTTTTACCTCAACATAAAGTATAAAAAACTTAATAAAACTTGCACCAGATATATTACGTAACATTTTTAAAACATTAGAAGTCCAAACTGAGTCCGGAAAATTAAATTCTTAAACTTAGACTTGTAATTAATAAACGCAATAACCTCCCATCCATGAGAAAGTATAAGCAAGATCGCAATATTTCAATACTTGATAATTTTAACATATAAAAAAATAATCGAATAGGTACTTACTGTTCATTTTGACCGCACTGTCTTGTCACTGATGCGATCCGCCACAAAAGTAAGATAAACAAGGCAAAGCCTTCAATTTTATCGGGAGCATTGTATCAGGAGCCGAGATAACGACGGCCGATACAGATATACAAGCCAGATATTGTCTATCAAACGGTTATCCGAACTTAGAGCGGGATGCTGTGAACGCGACATTACGTTAAATTGTTGAAACATTAAATGTGCAATTACATTTATTTTCAACAACAAAGTTGTCGATGGGAATTGTTGATTTTAAAATGGGATTTTGCAGGTGTAAAGTTGTAGAGTTGTTATAACTCGATAATGATTAAATATAGATTTTAAGAAACGTATGTTGTTAATTAGTAGCTTTTGGTTCTTCATAATACGTAACCAACACGACAAATGTCATTGTCATTAAGAAGTCGCATTTTTTTGGGTTCTTACATAATCTTTATTTAGAAAAATATCTCGTTTGGTTACTCGTTTATTACTTTTGCAAGGGCAACGGCAATCTTTAGTAGTGGCCCCTAAAATCATGAAGAGCTTTAAAATAATCATATACAGAATTAACGACGATAAAAACATTATTTTATACCTAGGTTAGGTATAAAATAAGTAAATAGTATATCGAAACAGGCCTATACCCAGGACGCTCATAGGCTAATATTATTTCATACTTTATCTTAGCTCAACTGTTAACGCAAATATAATAAAGCTAAAATGTATAAATATTATAAAGCTTTTATATGTATTTAGCTTCATTACTTGTAAACTCGTTACATCTTCATTTTCTCCCCGTCCATCAGTATTTGCACTTTCCTATACGGTAACCGTAGTTGATGAGGCCATTGAATACCTATTTATAGCACCTTGTATCGACTGGTTATGCTTAAATTTACGACCTTATATAAAACTGTTTCCTCTTGTCTCATGTTTACTTTATAAGCCAGAAGTAGGACTATGAGTTGTAAACATTATTCTTATAGCAAAAAAAATGCTTAGGAGCGGGTATCGAACAATTAATAAATCCTTTTTTTCTATATGGGATTGGAAATAATTTTCTATATCAAAATGAATGTCCAATGCCTGCCCTAGCTATGGTCATTTAAAGGATGGTAAAAATTGAAAATTAAGCTTGAATGGTTCAAGTAAAAGTGTAGGATAGTAGGATAGATTTTCATAATTTAAATTTAGTTTTCTATGATTGCCTATAAAGTATTCTAACAAAACAAAGCTCACTTCACTTCAATTCTTCATTGCCAACCACAAT
The DNA here is from genome assembly GCF_003590095.1 of Trichoplusia ni. NCBI lineage: Eukaryota > Metazoa > Arthropoda > Insecta > Lepidoptera > Noctuidae > Trichoplusia > Trichoplusia ni. Next base: position 9,538,921 of record NC_039492.1, read on the forward strand.
GTCACAAAGTTTGTCAATGAACAGATACGTAAGTTGAGTTAAGGGATTGGACATATGCATTTTTTTCTAATGCAATATGATGTATTTGATGTGCTTATTTATATATTAACCATTATTCTTTTTTTTTGAATTTATTATTCTTCTTAATCTCATTTTCATTCTTCTTAGGTACTACTTCCATTCCAGACCATACCTATTAATTGCCAAAAATCATACTTCTAGATACGATCGTACATAATATATCGAGGCTACGTCGACTACTCGCATATCTCTCCGACCGAGTCGCCACAGTAAAACCTCGCCTTAACCAATTTGTCGTCGTATGATCACAAATCTAGCGAGCGTGACCTTCTGAGTATCACGCGAATGCATGCAGAACTATTCAAGTTTGTTTCAATTTTTTTTTATAATAATAGTTCATTTACCCTCCCAGTAGTAAGCAAAGGGACTATTATTTGATTCTAGGCCAAAATTTTGCTATTTACAATAGACGATGAAGCATGAAAATTATATTAAACTGGCGCTATTTGTATTATTCTAAGCATTTTCTAACTAATTGGAAATTCAGTAGGTACGGGGCCGAACATTCACACCGTTAGTGATTATATTATTAGATTAAAGGTTCAGATAAAATATGAAATTTTTATCTAGCCGAATGCTTGTGCAGTGAAAACCTTAAAAACTTATTTTTTAGGGTCCCCAACAAGGGATATACACAGAACATAATATCACTAAACATCATTATTCATATTTGCAAGAAACCTTACTACAACAATCGTTTTGTCAATGTTTTTTGCGTATATCATTGGAAACCACGGTTTTATTAATTTACAGATCTGTAATATACCCCAGTTCCCACGACTCTCAAAACTAGCAACAATAATAAATGAAAATAAAAAAATTGATCCGTTTTTCAATTACCTTCGCGTCGGCCGTTACATTTGAACTTCCTGTTGTACAGTACATGTACAGTCAGCAACAAAAGCTTATAAAATACAGACGCAAAATGTTATAAATGGTTACGAAAAAAAATTCCATTGTCAGGTATATTTTTTGTATAATTTGTTTTTTTAATCTGATTGGGTTTAGTTTTTTTGCTAACTATACATAATATAAACGAGTGGACTTGTCATTTTTAACTGAGTACTACTCCTCCCCGGAACTAAATGTCAAAAATAAAATGACAGCAGATGAAGGTTGTCAGGAAATGGCGTCGGAAAATATTGTTTTTTACAAAACGAGTTTTATCTGCATAAAACACTATATTTGATTATTCTATAAACGAATAAAGATTAATAGATATATTTTCTATGTATCAGGAATCAAAAAACAAATAAAAACCGAAAAAGTATGTATATTCTACTAGTTGGAAGTTTTTAAAACCATCCTGTGAGTTTGATTACAAGAAATATACAAATATTGAAACCAAATATTGAGAACAAGGGCCTATGCTATCTAATTACGTAAACAATTAGATGAAAGACGTTGAGATGTTTATAATAAAACCACATAAACATTGACGTGGCAAAGCATTGAAACAACTAGTGATGTTCCATCACTTTTTGAAACTTTATCGATAATTGGTCTTTTTGTAAGGTATTTAGTATTTGTAAATAAAAATACAATATAATTAAAAAAAGTATATTTATTTACGATGAAACATGTAAAATAAAAGAAAAAATAAATAAATGCAAAATCATGAAGGCATTTTTATTGACAATTTATAATTAAGTTGTTCAGATGTGTACAAAAAACAATAATTCGTCTTTGCTGTTATGGAGAAGGGCGATGAAGTCTTGAGGAGCCTCGTAACTTGGACGCCAAGCTGACATTCTGTAAAACAAAACGGAGAAAATCATACCTTTCGACACACTTATCTATTCGAAACATTTTATTACTATAAGTAATTAAAAAAATATAACAACATACAATCATCACTAACAAATAAAAATAAATACTATATTACTATAATACCAAAAACGTAAATTATTATGAGTAGGTAATAAATAAAAATAAAATAATTAATTAAAATTTTTCAAACTCATTACAATATATAATCATAACTATCGATAAAAAATACTATCTATTCAAAACGTAATATTATCATAAGTAATAAAAATAATTAATTAAAATTATATTAAAGCATTACAATTTTCAATCGACACTATCGATTAAAAAAAAAATATCGTACATTTATCGACACACTTCATTCCCTAAGAAAAAAATAAAAAAAAATAAACAAAAAAAAATTCACTCGGATTTAGACTTTATAACTAACGGGATAAAGACGAAAATCGACGGGCTGAACATTTGTCAACAAACCGCCATTTTTATATATTTTTTTTATAAATAACAACAAATTTAAGCTTACTATTATTTTACAAAAAATGGATAAATACATTAATAAATCGCCGTGAAATCTTGCACAAATTACTTAATAGCATATAAATAATGCATTTTACTGTATTTACTAAACAAAATCACAATAAATCACTCGGAATTCCTAAACATTCTAACGGATTTTATCTGGCTTTATCTAATTGTTATAACAATGTATTTCTTACAACTAATTACCTAAATAGCATAATTATAAACAAAATAATCACATTAGTAAGAAAAAACAGCACTAACCTCAGACAAATTTGTGAAATCCGCAAAAAACAACACTGCACCACACTGCGCAACGGCCCGCGCAAATGACAAATGTCTTGATCAAATTTTAAATAATGGCGCGTAGATTACGTTTCGTTTTTGGTTCACGACATAGAAAATGTCACTAACGACACATGTCACTCAACTTCTTTATACAAAAGTAGTTTGTAAACAATGATTTCAAGTGTTAAAGTCGAGTGGACAGGCGCGGTGCCCGGGCACCGCGCGGGGCTATAGGGAAAAGTCGCGTTATGTCAAACGCGGTGCCCGGGCACCGCGCGGGGCTTTATGGATTAAAGTGAATACCCATATCTACACAAAAATTACATTAAAGAGTTTCTTAATTTCTGTTATAATGTTGAAGTACTTTGATTTTTTATATCCCAACGACTGATCTAAAAGTGAGCTCTACAAATATTTCATCTTCGCTCGAACTGTTTGGCTCCTAGCCTCATGGGAGGTGTCCCACAGTATTTCACATTGAGCGTCTCACCAGACTTTTTTAACCCACTTCACTAGGTTATGTCAACAGACAAGTCAAGGACTACGGTTTTACCCGCGATTTTTTTTATTCCATACTTCTTCTGTTTCGTCCTTTGATTTTCTAATGTATTTTTTTATTTTTTAGCTCTTTTAAATTCTTTAAACTCAACTTACATGTAATTAATCAATTGTGCGTTTGATTTATCGAGGCCCACTGACGACAGTTGGACATAGGCGCAACGTTGCGCCACAACACTCTGAGACTCCACCGGTACTTTAAGTAAACCCACGTAAAATGACAAGAAGTGGTTTTGTCGAGCCTTTCAAAAATTGACCTAAAAATCAAAAATTAGTCAAAAACAATAAAATCTCTTAGATCATCATAAGTCGAGTAAATATGGTAATAAACAATTGTTTAACATTACAAACAGACAAATCCATTCATATATTTGTATTGATATCAGACTTTGTTTATATAATATTGATGTGCAAATATAGATTCACGTTCATGAAAAGGTTAACAGCGAGAAGGTACAAATGTCACGTGACAAACATAAATTGTAGACTGAACGACGATTGTCGGGCATTCTTGACCTTCTATTCTAATATTTTCTTGGACCAAAGAATAGTGTTCGGAAAGAGGGAGTTTTGCAGATTTCTTAGACTCCTTATTTATCCTACTTTCTACTATGTATACTTTCTACTATCCTACTAATATTATTGTATGTATGTGTTTTTATGTATGGATGTTTGTCCTCTTTCACACAAAAACTACTGACCGGATTTATACGAAACTTGGTACAGAGATAGTTTATAACCAAGATTAACATGGAATAGTTCCTATCCCGATTATACGTTCCCATGCGATCGCTTTTAGGGGGCGGGCCCGTGGGTAACTGAGAGTTTTACTATGTGGCATTTAGCCACGAAGCCCAAACTTGCCTTTGAGACTAGTTGCTTGCATGGATACAACCAATTTACTGCAAATTAAGCGGTAACTAGCTGCAAGTCTGTGAGTAAATAAAATGTTGGTGCTCTCATACAACTGATTAACTGATTACTTTGAGTAGAAGCCCCAACATTGCTTTTTTTTTTCGAATGTTGAATGAAGTCAGAAATGAGTTGATGTGTTTGATAAAAAAAACGGCCCAACATGGCTCCACAAAATGACGGCAATGATCCCATACAGTGAAGAATATTCAGAATAAGGTTTTATGCTAAAGTATCAAATAGAACTTGACTAGTAGAATAACATAACAAATCTAAGCATGACGGGTTTTTTTTACTAAATTAAATTTTAAAATAATTTGTTGAACATAGGAGTCAAGTGCCTACGACAAGACAAATGTTGAAAAAAAAAACGAATACAGTATTTTGAACTCAAAATGAATATACTCCATTTTTACGTAATTGAAAACCCATTATACTTTACTAAATAGTAATAAATACGAGTATACGTAAAGTAATTTAATACTTCTCTCCTCTACAAGTTTATTAACTACGAAAATAGTTTCCAGCTTGTTTAGCTAAGTACTTATTACGTATTAACAACTAATTTGGTGAAGTAGACAGGCGGGACGAACTTTGCACAATTTTGAGACAATTTTGTATGTTTACGATGGCTATCACTTTGTGGTAAGTAGCAGTGAGTTTTGTATAACTATTAATGGAAAAAAACTGTATATTTCTTTATTTTACATTTGCTATTTGTTTCTTCTAGGTTTTTTTTTCGGATTCCAAAGTGATTTTGATTTATATCTACTTTACTCATAAGTAATACCTATGAACTGTAATATCGTTTTGTTTTCACGCAAAATAAACAAATTCGTGTCAATTCGTTGATATTTTGATACATAGAGTTTAAGTGGATTATGTAAAAAAAACTATAAACAAACAAAGCATCAAGGAAATGATTGTCTGTCTTTTTTAAAAAGACGACAATTAATATCGGAAACTGTAGTATTATTTCTACTGACACTATTATCTTAATAATATTTCCAATTATTAAGCAAAAATTGTGCGTTTCCCTTTCATGAAGCTTTTTTTGAATACTATTCCAAGGGCAAGTGTGTCGTGTGTCTGTCAGTGTCATATTGTAGACTAAGCAAGAGATTTCCGGATTTTTCTTCAAACGATCAATATTAAAAATTCTTTTTTTATCTTGTTAAACGTGTTATCAAAATAAGATAGCAACATATTGGCATACTGTCCACTTATCGTAAGTCAAGCTATCTTTTAAGAGGTCATGTGTGTTGGACATTTAAAATATTCCAATCTACAAAATAATGTATTGGAACGGGCACTAAGGCTATTCATACACGAAGACTTAAGTTTTTAATTCCAAATAGTTTCAGTATTCAAGCCAGTGCGATATACATAAGAAGTTCGATCATAAGTAAGTAATATTTTGTCAGATTTTGGCACTAACCAGCTGGTCAGGACATGTTAAGTGCACAAGTGTATGCGCAAACACAGGAGCACTCTCTGTTTACGCTCTCATAGCCATGAGATGACAACGCGACATGACCGGAGAGAGTTTAGGTACCCTATTCCGCTATTTACTATGGCTAATGAATGAATGGAAATGGGATTAAAAGGACATTATTGGACTTATTGGAAATTCATTGTATTGACCGTGAGTTATCCGCCCTGCACTGAATTTCCAATTATTTTCTTGGTTAATATTTATTTAATTATATTATCTATTCATTCATCGGCTATTGTAAGTAGCGTAAAACTAAAATATTAAAACAGACTGTGTAATTTGGGAACGAAGTCGAAACTTGACAATCCTGTAATGTATAACGATACTCAATACTCAATACCTTATTGCTTCCATAGTGTACATGTTAACAGATGATTTGTTATTACATATTGAGAACTGTATGGACCCAGTCGGGTCAGAACGTCGGACATAGTGAATCATATGGCGATCGAGTTGGAATAAGCCTGGAAGGCCTGGGTAAGACCCTATTTGGCACAGCAAGGTTTTGGAGTGAGGAAGAACGGTCGTCGGGGATCGATAATTTTTGTCGTCTCTTCATGAACAAGCCTTAGGTTATTCATTTTTATTAATGACAATGACACCTTAAGAAAGTTGTTTACAGCGTTTTTAATAAAGTAAAGATATGTTTCCGAGAACTTGTATAAGGATCCTTGTTTGTTGGTCATCTGATTTACGATGAAGAAAGACAATTGACGGTCGTAATAATTATCAGTTTGTTGACCCAAGTAACGATGTATATAAAATGTATGATTAATTCCTTTACTTAAATATATATTTTTAGATAGAACAAACTTGCTAAACGATGCCTTTTTTAAATATGACTAATACTTTCGCTAATATGTGAGTCAGTTTTTTGATCTCAAATTAAAAAAAGCACATTGTTTTATAATAATACTAGCTGTCACCCGCGGGTACGCCAACCAATAACCAGAAATGATCGCCATGGAAACATAATATCCAGATAATTAGTACTATTCTATGTGTTAATTCAAGTTATGCACTATTTGTATTCTAACTTGGTATTTGGTATTACCAAGTTTTAGCGAAGTCTGTTGCCACCCGACTAATTCCTTTTCGAGAAGGAGTGACAAACATCCTTACATCTATACATAGAAACTTTCACTCTTTAATATTAGTAGAATATTTTTGATCATGTGTATAGTTTTGTCTCTCAGTTATACTGCTACGCACCTCAAAAGGCGTTTTGCGCTTTATCTGCTAGATTGTCAGCCCTTATTCATTTCAATAATTCTACGGGCTAATAGAAATCACTCGAATGTATGGAGATGACAGATCAAATTCAGTTTACAAGTATACAATGTTATTTCATTTCATTCATTTTGACGTCAAAGATTGTTGAAAATGATAAAAGAATTAATTCTTATTAATCAATTTCTTTTTTGTCTCATTCATCATTTCATTTTCCATTTTTCAATTTGTTGATTAAGCAAACAGGCTACTGACCTAAGTAAAGGTCTAACTCAATGATGACTTAGTACCAAAGAGTTTTTAATAAGTACCTACTTATGAAATACTTCCCACAATCCCGAATACAAAAGTTACAAGTAAATATAACAATGCCATTGAGTAATAAGTTATTGTACAATATTTTATTACAATTAACGAATTTATCAAAAGGTCTTGCCAAATATGATGAAATATCGTTCTTATTAAACAAAAACTCCATTAGTTCAGGTACTTTTTAAAAACTCCCGCAGTTAGGAATTTAATAATTTTATCGCGGGGATTGCACAAACATTCTAGTTACATGCACAAAGATACCCAGAAGCAGAAGATCGCAAACACGCTTGTCCAACGCAGTTATCGAACCCGCTAAGGGTACTTTGGGTTTAGCGTGGTGACCTCAAGCACTCGCCTATCGGCCTGAACTTTCTTTTCAGAACAGCTTTTCACCACTTCATGGTGAAAAGTTGGCTGAAATTACTTCAACCTGTAGCACCTACAACGTGATGGAAACAACGTACCGCATGCTCTCTGCGACATCGGAAAGCTTAGGGTCGTAAATTGTTATAAGTAGGTTGGACTGAAAGTTGGCTTAGATTTAATGACTAAAACTAATATATGGTTAATCTGCATACACAGTGGAAGTCTCTTTCTTTTATCCCATTCTCAGTGGAATAATTTTAAGGCAGAGAGAAAAAATAAGAATAAGGCACCATTATTGATGTCAACAACATTCAAACATCTTTAGAATAGTAAATTTTCATGAGCAAAAATCTTTATCCGTAAAACATGAATTTAAAGACAGCAAAAGCGTTTAAAAATGTTTTGCCAAACTGTAAATATCAACGCAATGGCGACCTCTAAAAAACTACGAAAGACTTTGAAATATATTTCAAGTTCATGACAGAAAATAGTGTGAGAAATGTATTACATAAGTCGGAAAGTTTTTATGTTTCGCGTCGACACGTTTCCGCGAACAAGCTTTGTTAGCTAACCTTTGCAAATTCGCGGAAAACGTCTAAGTCGCACAAGTCGGAGTCGGTTTTCACGCAGTTCTTTATTCTGTTTGCATTTCACAGTAAACAATGAGGAATTACTGGACTATTATTGTGTAAAAAGCTTAAGGATAAAAAATTAATTTTAGTCTTTTGAATTTTGGGCTCATTATCTCATAGATCTGTTGAATATTCATAGAGTTTTTATGCGGTCTACTTTACAAATTCTTTAAGACTAAAATAAGTCTTTGTGTTCTTTCTAATTGTGAATTGAAAGTATGAGAGCTCCCAAGATATGATTTACGAGGAAGTAATTCTTTTTGATTTCAGATGTCCACATTTCCGAATATCCGTAATCCGTAATCGAGCAGCATTTTCTGCATTTCACTTTGCTACTCCAAATAAATAATAAAAAACGGCAAATATTTCTAAATACAATTCTCTCATCCATTTATCTGTACCATAATGTACCAAGAATATACCCTTAGTAACCATACAACGTATTATTGCGATACAAAAACTCAACTTAACAAAAACGTTTCAAAACTGAAACTTTTACGCAATTAGGTTTAATAATCAAGCTTTCTATTGATTCCCAACAAATTAAAATAATTCTTGGCTAACCGATAGCGAAGTAAGAAGTTTATGCAATCTGCACACACTTTTATGTTTTCCCGAGACAAAGGGGCAAAGCTGAAGAAATATTAAAATAGCTTGTTATTACTTGCGACTTTTCTTGTTTTAAATAGCATTTTACCGACGACCTCCGTGGTCGAGTGGCGTACACACCGGTTTCAAGGTGTCGCTAGCTCTGAGGTCCCGGGTTCGATCCCCGGATCAATGTAAATATTCACATTTCTACATTGTCTATGGTCTGGGTGTTTGTGGTACCTTCGTTGTATCTGAATTCCATAACGCAAGTGCTTAAGCAACTTGCTTTGGGTTCAGAACAATGTATGTGATGTTGTCCGCATAAATAAATAAATAAAAAAAAAAATTATCCTTCAAACTAATTTGTGACGGTATCCCGTTTGTAATTACGTGTTGAGGACTTTGCCTAGCCATGGGACTGTTGACCTAGTAAAAACTACTTCTTGTTATAGTGGAGTAAATTTTGTAGGGTTTTTGGGTCATCGCTATACGTCAACCTTCATGCTTATGTATTTTCTTACTCTCCTAAAAAAGGAATCAGGCTGGCAGGAGGCAAGTAGACTTAAAATCTGCACACTCTCCATCAATAAGAGGAAAAATAAACAAACCGAGTGTAATGCTTCAGGTAGCTACAGTCGGCAGCCATACAAACCAATCGGATAATTGTTTAAAACTCCGTCGTCAACTACACCTTGAGTTGCTACCGTTATTTATTTCTAAAGCTTTCTTTTATAAAGTTGTTTTGTCGATACTAAAAAATTGATTGCAAGTATTTAATTTTCTTTACTGTTTATGCGGCTGGTAAGCAATGACTTAGGTAACATAAATTAATTAGTTCGTTTTTTTAAAGGAAAATTGTTAGAACTATAAATTAAAAAGTTTTCTTCGTAAAGAGCGATTGATTGATATAAACATCGGCAGTTACAATTTAATGGCTTCAGTCGATTCTTTCCCAGTTAATTAGCAGTTTTACTTCACACAAGAAAAAAAACTATACAACATTGCCGCTAAAATAAATCTTAATTAGCAGTTGGATAAAAAAATTACTTCACATAAGAAATACCAATACAGTTTTAAAGGTTAAAATTAAATCAATGTTTATATAACTACAAAATTTCTTTTCATTTAAACAAATGCTTAAACATACAACAAAACATTCCAGAAAGGTGTTGCGATAAAGACATATAACAAGTGACAGAATAACAAATGACAGTTGAATATTTTCTGCAATATAATGCCAAGTTGTTGCTATGTGATATAAGAGAACTTCTTTACAATAGTAGGAACAGTAGCATGATTTTATTCAAAGCGATTATTTTTATCAGAAACACGAATACCTCAGTCAATTGACACTCGATTGCATAACATAGATAAATCGAGATTGACTCGAGATTGCAGTCTATATCACCATGTGATAATCACCAATTGTCAGATTGGTACTTTATTTATGGAAAAAAAAATATTAATGGAAAAAAATAAATTATTAATGGAAAATGTTTTGTGACATAAAGGTGTAAGTATTTGTTCTTATTTTTTTAGTCGATAGCTTCAGTTTTTACGTATGAATGTGCGTCCATGTTTTTTGCTTTGAATCTGAAACGGCGTTTGTTTTATGATACGGCTGAACGGCGTATGGGTCTTAGATTTTCTTTTATTTTGGAAGAGATAACTTTAATGCTGTTGTTAGTCGCCTAATGTTTCATATGAATTGTCAAATTGAGGTGCGGATTAATCCAGTTAGGGCGAACATGGTTGTTCCCAGTTCTTTCAAAATATATAAAATATTGAGCACATCAACGTCTTATAAACTAAACCTTGTTTAAAATTATCATTAAACTTTTAATTATAAATCTATTTAAATATTATATAAACTAAGGTAAAAAAGTTGGGTGACGATTAAATAGTGTAAATATCTACATACCTACTATATATTTTATTGATTCGCCTAACTAAAAATAACATCATAAAATAGGCATAAGTAGATCTCGGCTACTAGGTTGAATGGTCGAGTTTTAAAATAAAGTTTCTTTTAGACTATAGTAATACTATAGTGATTATGGTGTTTATAGTAGATTATAGTGATTTCGTACGCGACGTGTTGTGGATTCAATCCCTGTGTAGGACAAGCGTTTGTGTCAAACCCGAATGCTCGTCCTGAGTCTGAATATGACAAGAATGTTTGTGCTCGCCCCCCCCCCCCCCGAGACACAAGGATCACATTCGGGAGACATAGAAGCAATTTTTACAAGCTTTTATTGAGTTTCATCGGTCCGGTTGTCTGTTACCAAATTTTTTAAGTTTAATTTGATCCACTTAACGGTTTCCAATTGAGCTGTAATTTTGACAGTTTGGTCTCTTCTCTGGAGCTGGAAGGACATTAAAGTTTCACTAAAAACACCAGTAAGTCCTTTGATTTCAAAGCAGAAAAGATCTAAAACATTCTTTTTTAACAAAGTGGATAGTGACATCTATACATATAATAAAATTGTAGAAAAGTGAAAACTGTACATTGAATATTTAAAAAAAAGAATAATTGGAGGGTGGTCTACGAACGATTCCGATGCCGAAAATATGATTTTTAGAATTTTTGTCTGTTTGTCTGTTTGTCTGTATGTATGTCCGGAAAGATCTCGGAAAGTACTGAATAGATTTGATTCATATTTTCAGAGAATATCAACAAGAGGTCCGGTCAACATACTTTTTACTTATTATCTCGCTTTTCGTTACAGGGGGTGAGCAGGAGCCTTTCATATCTATACACAAATATCAAATTATCTCATAAACTACTGAATATATTTCGTTCAAATTTTGCATGAACCTTATCGTACACATGATACAACAAATATACAAAAACCATAACGCTACTATGCAGGGGGCTTGAGCAGTAAAGTTTTAAATTTTTGGACTCACCCGTAACATCGTGTAATACAATTATGAAGTGTATTTTCACCCCATTGAGTAGTAGGCAGCACGGTCATCAATTTACTCAAAAAACATCACGCTATTTATCTTAAGACTTTTGGCAGAGCAATAATATATTTTTTCGAAAGTAAATCTTTTTCACAAAATCAGTCATTTTATTCTCTTTCAAGTCTAATGTAGACGTAGCGCGACAATAATTAAAATAAAAGAAACATAAACTATTAATACTTTTATTATTATTATTTTGATGCAAATGTTACTTCGTAATCGGTACATTCTTGAAACAAAGGAACTTAAATTATTTTTATTTTTATTGGTGTACTAAAATTACTCAAGTTCAAATGTGGAATGCCGTAATATGATTTTGTGTTTATTTACGATAGGTGTATACCTATGTTTTTAGCTCGGTAATATTGGCGATGCTACTTCAAGATAAAAGAATTCGTAGTGACACTCAAGTCTCAACCGAAAGTTGCATGTAGTTCACATTGATCTCATCTATAATTATGCATAACAATAAATTACTGAACGACACAGTTAATTATATTGCCTTGGTTCATCTGTAACAACTAGCAACAAAAATATAAACTTTCAAACAAAAAAAGCCATTCAAACAATAAAATAATGTTTTCTTAAATTTGCAACATTACATAGGCCAAAAGTATTTCGGAAAGAAAAGCCCAGAAAACTTGCATAGAAACTGCATAATAGGTATGCAATGGGAAAGATCTATAAGACCAAAGCTATCAATTAATAAGAGCGTACGCTAGACGGTATTTGACATTACGTATCTATTGATAGAACAATGTCTGGAATTTTTCAATATTTTAACGATTTGATTGGTCTACATCCGCCATTACAGAGACCGTACACGTGGCCCTTCCAAAAATTCCTGTAACAATTTATTGTAATCTCTACTTATTTAAAATTTTCTTCTTTCGTACCCTTTAAAAAACAGGGGAAGCAACAAGACTGAATGAATTTCTGAGATCCCAAAGCTAAGCCGACGAGGATTAGGAACATATTTTTTACATCCGTCACACAATGTCTGGAACATTCATTTTGGCTGTCGGTATCGACAGCGTAACCTCATAACCAACCTCATGTAGTCTTTATTTAAGTTCCATTTATGCAGCCCTACTGCATGACGGTATTTTACTTCAATGATCGTCAGATAGGTTAACGAATAAAATACGTAATTTTTCTTTGTAAATTGGTACAGTAAATAGAACTCATGCACATGAAGTCACTTTTATGTTCATATTTTACTTTGTTGTAACATCAGAAATAACACACATCCTATAGGTACTATAGATTTTTATCATAGTTAAAAAAAGGGGTGTCTGATATTTTTCTTTATTATCACGCTGTTTATTTTTCGGCAATTTAAAGGCAAATCATGATCAAAACAAGATAACACGTTTACCAACTTTTTTATTTTGGAAATATTCCAAATGTTTGTAAGGAAGATCAGTTAGATCAGTTATATTAAGAGGACAATCAAACATAACGTGTTTCTGGAAACCGTTTATCTGGGCGCAATTTTGCAAAATCTTATATCTTATACACGACACTATGTAACATCCACAGTTACCGAGCCCGACTCTCACTTCACCAGCTCCGTCTACAAAAAGAATTTGACATCTTATTTATATCGTCAGAAAACATCGTGTGTGGAAATAACAACTATCTGGCTATCACTGTTCCTGAGAAACAACCAGGTGACAGACAGACGAACGGACACCGTGGCCTCAGGAATATGGTTCTGATTTACCTCTTTGGTTACAGTACAATAATCATTTTATGATACCTCATAATCACTATCATAATCCGTCTAACAATTTCAGGTGTAGGCCGACCAAAAAACAGTCGTGCTCGAAAATCATAACCCACCCAATTAGAAAATGGAAACCCTCGAAAGTAAAACATTTTTAGCAGAAGTGCTAAGACTGAGTTATACCTTCTGTTATTTTTTCATACTTGCACCCCCCCCATTTTAAACGGCTCGATTTGTCAAACATGTCTTAACGAACACTCGCACATAATTCACGTTTAAATTAAAATTGTACAATTCGTTCGGAAGCTATGATGTCACAGACAGACAGGCAGGTAGGCAGATATGTCAAAGTTATAAGCCCCTCTTTTTAGGATTAAATAAGAAAAAGTCATTAAAACAACCAGGATAGTATCGTAAATGATGAAATGTGTTTGATTCAAACATTTGATAGTCTTTGGGCCGCTCAAGATTCATTATAATTTAGAAAAAAAGCAAGCTTAAATGTAAAAAAAGTGTTTCATTTTCAATATTGTATTACATTTTTGCGATGATCGTTATTATTAAACTTCATAGTTTTTCACATCTTGAAAATCACGCAGACGAAGTCGCGGGCAACAGCTAGTTTAAAATAAAACTAACCTTAACTCGTAAAAGAGGTTTGTCGCCAATCTTTTAATAGCACACATTCCATAATTAAAACACACTTGTCTGCTACCAAAAATAACCGAAAACGGACCTAACTCCAATTACAATAAGGACATAATTGTGTAATTGCTATAACCTGAGCAAACATGTGTGGTAACCAAGGAAATGTTAAGTGTCGAATTAAATTAACCTAAGTTTAAAGCGAATTGTAAGGCGGTTTATTTTGTGAACTATAGGTGGAGATGGTTAGAAAATTCGAATGGTCGTTATCTTAGTAGTTTCATCTAAGATATTCAGTAATTAATCGCACTATTTTAATTTAAAGATGAAGGGTTGAATATATTTTTATCGTAAAAAAATGGAGTTAAAGCAACGATTCGTAAAGTCATGTTATTAAATAATTTTAACATTAAACTGTATCGTTATCATCATCAGCCCATATTAGTCCACTGCTGGACAAAGGCCTCCCCAATTGCACGCCATCGAGATCTATCTTCGATATATCTATCTTCATACATGCATGGTGCACGGTAAGTAGTATTTATTATTAATATACTGTTAAACTTGCTCGTAAACTGTTGAAATTGGGGATTTTAGTGTGCTTAATACGTTAGTGTTATGATAAAGGCTTAAATAACGAAAGAGGTGAAGTTTAATCAGCTTAGATTTCAGTTTTAGTGTTACTAAATTCTCTATTAAGTTAAAAATTGAAAATAATATACTAAAAAATAGCAGTAGACTTTTTTTATAAAGAATAAAGCAACAAATATATTTACAGTTGGTCACACGATTGTTGGTTGGTTACAAATAAATTCGAAAGTGTTTATAACCTAATGAATTTATTTGTTTCCCAACTGATTTTCTTTCTTTAGCTACTTTGTGCTGAACCTTTAGTGTCGTGAGATCCACTCGCACTTGACCGGTTTCTTAATAAGGGTTGTTAATAAATCTTAACATTACAGTCTTTTGACTGAATATGTTGTGAACATAATAAAAATGTTTCAAGAAAATAATAGACCAAAATAACGATTAAAAAATCCTAAAGCCAGACAGATATTTATCGGATGCAAGTCAACCAAGTTTTTCTTTGACATCGATACTCCTGTGACAAGTTTAACTTGTGAAAGACTGTAGAACTTTACATTTTTTATTTTAGTCTTAACTATGTACAAAGATCTGAAGGTGGAAAGCAATCGATAAAATAATGGTCGATTGACAAAGAAGGAACAGCGACCGGTAGCGTTTATATATCTTGGATGGACGTATGTGAGGTACTCGTTTAGGTAATCTTTACAATATTATAGCTTGAACATCGGAATAAGACATTGTTCGAAATATCTAGTAAGTATGAAATAATCTACCATCTGTAGTGTGCGACTGGAATATCTCATGTTTTTTGTTATATTGAGATTAATAATGAGCACCTCAGCGATATTTCAAAAAAATATTGGTGACATATTATTGTATAAAGGTTGTGAATGGTAGCTTAAAAGTTTAGAGAAAATTGATGTCACACGAGATTTCTGTATGATCTTAATTTTATGTTCACGAGGTAACATACAAAATACGTATCCGATATTTTATGGATACCTATTTGACGGACGTTATTTTTTTTCAGTCAAATACCCAATTCTAACCATCAACCTTACTCTATTTATTGTGGGTAATACAGAAACAGTTAATTACTATTAAAATGTAGATTAGTAGTCTATTCCTGGTTTAGCTGTACCGGTACGGTTTTCGTGTAATTTACGCAGTAATTAATAGTTCCTAGTATTGAAACAATTTGCTCTTTAGAAAGTTTAGTGTAAATACTCTTTGCCACATTGTTTCGTCCTAAGCTTATGATTTAGGTCATCGATTTGAAATACCTTATAGTATCTAAGTATGGAGACGAAGTAGGCGAGCTCTTAATATTTCTGAAAACTTTTTTATCAAATAATCCAGTTAAATAATTGACTGGCCTAGTGGTCTAGTTGTTAGTGGCCCCGACTGCTATACCGGAGGATGTGGGTTAGATTCCCACTCTTCACAAATGTTTATGTGAAGAGCATGGTCATTTGTGTTGTCAGGTTGTAATTATTAAAAAGTATGTAATAAAAAAGGGAACTTGTGCCAGTCGTGGCCTTGCGGTTGTATGCATGTATTTGTATGGATGAGGTGCAGGTTCGATCCTAACGAGAGCAAAGTACCTACTATGTAATTTTTTCAAAGTTATGTGTGCTTTCCTATTAATCTAAGGCACCAATGACGGAACGGTTAAGCTAAAGGTCGTGCGGAAACTTTTATCCCAAATATTGGAATATATAATCGCCAACCCGCAGTGAGTTAGCGTGGTGATCAATGCTCAAAATATGCCGTATACGGGAAGCGGCCTCAGCCTGGCAATGGAACAAATGTAGGCTTGTAGTATACTTAAGTGTGAGTTCGCTCAATTTAATCAATTCTAAGGAATCGTTAATGGAACCATTAACGTTATACGCGGAAAGTAAGGATAATAAAAATCTCATCTTATTCCTGAAATGCGTTTTGTAAGATCGATGACCATTTTATTATTTTTATAGTAAGAAGCCTACTAACTCGGTTATTTTATAACAATGTCCAAAGGAACCACATTTTTACTGTAACGGCTGTGTTTTACTGTAACTAATTCAACATCAGCCTAGTTTTTCCAACTATGTTGGTGCTATCTGACGGAGTGAACACGGAGCACACTTGAGAAGTAGCACACTTGAACGGGCATTCGAAAACACGGAAGATCTCATTATGATGAGGATCCATCCGCAGACATACAGTGCTAAGCGATACTTAACCTGTGATCGATCCAAGTGCCTGATACTTAGCTACAAGCTGAATGATTAAACGATTCCATTGCAATTCTGAAAAGAGTTGCTTTTAAAAACAAAACTATCACATTACTTTTTTATCTTTAATCTTTTAAAATGCAAAAGATGAAAAAGATTATTCTTTCATACAATTTTCTGTTCTTATTTGTAGATTATTTCAACAGTATCTACTGTCCAGTTGGGATTCAGTTTATCTAGATACTGATCATATCTCTTAAACGTCATGTTATAGGAGATAACTAAATAAAATTCAGGTTTTAACGTGCGTAAGAGGTTAACAAAGTACGTCATACCATCTCTGTTAACTTTTAGAACTCATGTCGATCAGAGATAGCGACTTTCAAGATTAATACCGGCAAATTATACAACATAACTAGCCGACCCAGCAAACGTTGTTTGCCGTATATTTTTTTTCTAGTTGTATGTATCTTTAATGCCACATTAATAAAAGCAAACAATTTTGCCCGAAAAAATTTCTTTTTTTTTTGTGTGAGCAACCCTTATCACTTAGAGGTATGAAAAATAGATGTTAATCGATTCTCAGACCTACTGAATGCGCATATAAAATTTGGTAAAAATCGGTCGAACCGTTTCGGAGGAGTACGGTAACTAACATCGTGACACGGGAATTTTATATATTAGAAGAAGATGTCGTGAAATACCAAACAATAGTATCAAAATTGTTCATTTAATAACTATTTACTCACTCGTATTTATTAGGAAACGTTGCATACGTTGCATGTGTGGCATCGGATTGTCCATCGCTTTTCAACTTGTCATCGAATTTTAATACTTACGATGATTTACATGATGTTGTTGCATGAGTTTAGAGTAGAGATATTTAGAACAGAATAAATGTGGAAACCTCTATTTCCCTTCCCTTTTTACAATAGCTATGCACCTCTTGGGTCCCATTTATGTTTGTTTCTTTATAGAGCAGCTGCGGACAGTCCTTTGTCGACGTCTCATTCCCTTTAAAGGGGCCTACCAAGACCTCTTAAAGGAGAGTGATGCTGTGGTAGAGGGAGAGCGTACTACACTGCGTTAAGCAGCGCCTTGATTGGCGAAAGCGAGACGGAATCATGTAATTGGCGGAACGGTGTCTCGCTTCTACAACGGCACCAGTCTTTTTTAAAGATACGGTGGTAGGCCCCCAGATTAACATTTAAAGGATCATGTTTATTCCTCAAGGAAATAATACGGAAGAGTAATTTTAATGGCGCTATTAAATCGAAGAATAATTTGAAATTATACGTTTTTAAACGGGGAAGAATAATTTTAGCCGTTAGGTTATTTTATTACGGTCCAATTGACTGGTTTTTGTGGTGGGTAGAAAGTTGTTTTAATGAGTCGAATGCTTTTAACGGGATTTTATTATTTTAATGCCTAGGTATCAGTGGAAGGTCTATATTTTATATTAAAAATGAACTTTTATTCAAATATTACTCAGTGTCCTATCTTATCCAAATTTAAAAAAAGAACAAAGCTATCCCAATATTTAGACACCAGTAATTATACAATTTCCGCTGTCAATTGGTAATTGCTATCGCTATGTTTGCAAGACACCTAATACCTCTACCGCTTAATTTACAATTCGTAGTTCAACCCACATTGAGATCACACGATCACGTCTATCCTCGTATTCACGTCATTTCCAATTCACTTAGAAGACAGTATTAGACTGCGTTTACATCGAAGTCGTACGAGGTAAATGCCCACGCTGGCTTGGGCCTTATAAAACTGAAATTATAAGTATATAAATACATAAATATGCAATCTTAGATAAGAGACGTCCTGTTTTTAAACACATGTTGGTGTTATAAGTTTGACATAATCAGTCTTTCGAAAGGATTGAGCGGTTTCAGTTTAGTTTATTTCTGATTAAAGTTGAATTAGATAAGAGTTCCTAGACATGTTGGATTAAAAGTAAAAATTGAAAATTTTTGCTGTCAAGGGTACTTTTAAGGTCATATCTTTGCGTTTATATTACATATTGCATTAACTAAAAATGGTAAGCCAGCTTAGGATCTGATACAAAGAAGGCTTGTGATATAAGCACATTATTTTTTGAACTTTTCATCATTCTGGAATGTTTATTAGAAATTTGTAAAATCGATGAGCGCTTAGAGGATGCTCCCACCGCAAGCAAGGTTTTTACATGTATAATAAAATCTTGGGTCTCCAAGCCGTTTCCCCAAGATTTACTCTAAACGAGGGCTAGACAAAACGATTCCACAATTCCTTAAAAACACATTCCTCGCTCCGCCTCCTCGCTCATCTTTCATTGAATCGCAGCCTTAATAGAGTCGAGTCGTCACTGAGTAATTATCAGGCGTCTAATTAGATGGCTTAGGCGCCCAATCGCCTCAGTCTATCTAACGTAGCGTATTAAGACACGCTTAATGGTAACTAATTCTCAACTTATAAACTATATAACTTTATTGCAGTTCCGTGACTAAGGAGTTTTATTAGATAGTTAACTGTATGTTTTAATCGTATTTTATATTTTATTTTAGACTAGAAGAATTTTCTTTAAGATTGTTTTGTTTCATTTTAAATATTAATAATTAAACTTCTTTTATTTTCTCTTTTCTTGGGTTCCGGTCTCTTTTCTCAAAGGCCAGGATAACTTGTTATTCAAATGGGCTTCCTTGAGGTCGTGTAGGTCAGATAAAAGTAATTAATAAGCATTCTTAATTAATTTTAATAATTACTATTTAACTAACTGCCTATGATGCACTTGTATTTAAAATCGAAAGACCTGGATAATATTTAAAAACATTCAAGGATTTGGCAATGGAAACTAAATTCAAAGCAAACGCCATTAAAATAATTATGATCATTATGATTTTCTCTGAATATGTCCAGATCTTTGCTCACCAGTGGTTTTTTAATCGTCTGCCACATTATGGAATTTAATCCTTGTATCGCGGAGGGTTTCACATATGAATCACGTGCACGAAGACACCCATACTCAGAACAAGCATTAGAGGATCACACAAATGCTTGTCTTACGCGGGGATCGAACCCGCGACACGCCTTACCTCAAACACTCGGCCATCCGTGCAGTATTTATAGACACATTGTTCATCAATACTTTTTAATGAAACTCATAGAGACAGCACTGACAACAAGGAATTTACATGAGTTCTCCATCACGTATTATTGGAATTTCCTTCACGTCATAAATATAATTCGTCGCATAGTGAAACACGAAATCATTATCTGTGCGACGTGTCTTTATCTCCTATCTGGGATTATATGACGTCTGGCAATCAAACAATGTCAATATTTTCGTAGGATTATTATAAAGCATGTATTTACTTATCTTTTTTAAGCCTTTTTAACTTATGTTTTGGTCAACTCCAGTCTTAGCAAATCTGTCATGTCAAGTCATGCCGGCCCCCCACTGGATATGGATGTGGTCCCAACATGAGGCGAGGAGGCCGACGCTCTTTACACGTCGGCCTCCACACAAACACGAAAAAGTGACCCACCGGCCCGATGGAAGCCAAGGCGGTTCTCTCTCGCCTTAATAAAAAAAGGCAACCAAGTACTATTAAATCCAGTAGTATTGTCCAAAAGAGTTACCGATGCATATGGAAGCTATGGAAGCTACGCAAAGGAAGAAATATGGGTGGGATTTAGACAGTAAAAGCCTGACTCTCCTTTCGCCTAACCCAAATTCAATCATTAAACATCAAAAAATATTCGATATCGTTAAAATTTTATCTATTACTAGTTGTTGCCGGCGACTTCGTCCGCGTGGTTAGAAGATATAAGTTGCGAATTTTTTAACGAAAGCCCTCCAAGATTAATATTTTTCCCCGTTTTTGCCGCATTTTCCATTGTATCTTCGCTCCTATTAGTTGCAGAGTGATGTTATATAACCTAAAACCTTCCTCAATTAATGGTCTATTGAACACAAAAAGATTTTTTCAATTTGAACCAGTAGTTCCTGAGATTAGCGCGTTCAAACAAACAAACAATCAAACAAACAAATTCTTCAGCTTTATATATTAGTATTAATGATGAATTAATTATGATTTATTTATATTGAGAACCCTAAAAGGGCGAAAATGTATAACCTTATTGTTTTTTTATGAGCTGTTTGGGGTTAAAGCTTTTCGGGCATGGGGACCAGGTGCCCGAGTCCTTTATAAAGAACTCGCAAAGCACTTGGTCGACTCCCTCCGTGATCAGACGAGTGGCCTGTCTTTGCTTGAAGAATTAGCATTTCTTTTCAACGTGGAAATGCTACTAGCCTTCTGACATTTAGAGACTTCGACAGGGATGGCCTTGTCTTTTTTGCCGATTTGCAAATACTGTTGAATTTTTATTTTGTATGTATAAATATAGTATACGCAGTCTTATATGTATATTTTTAAACGTAAATGTTTGGTATTTTATTTATTAAATAAAAATAAAAAAGCATTTCGTTCCTCGTTCTTTAGTTACTGAACTAATACAGATTAAATAATAAACATCAACATTGCACGTGGTACGGTGCAGCGTTTAATTGAACCATTTATATCTATCGGCGACTGGCACTTGTATTGAGCCTCACAGCTTTGGGAATAGGGTTACCACTTGGCGATTACTGTCTTAACCCTTTTTTTTAAGATAAAAGGTAAATAAAAAACAATTACTTTTGTATTTAGTAAAATGATGAGGTTATAAGACGCATTTTAGATTTTAAAAATATGTCTATTAGGGGACACGAAACTGAAAGTAAAAGTCTTGAAGTAAGAAAAAAGATTTTCATGAAATAAATAGGTATAAGGGTAAATATTATTAATTAAATTCAAATAAGTGTGTGTATGTAAAGATAAGTGATCTGAATAAAATGAAATTCATAAATAATTTAATTATTTGACGGAAATCATCTTATTCTTATATACCCACCTCTACCTCCTTTATTATAAATTATTTAATTTCCTGATAAACGTTTTTGAGGCTTCAGCAAACACGTGGTGGGCCGAAGGGGTTTGATTGGGCCATTTGTATTTATCAACGGTCGTCACGTCCTCTCTAGACGAGAGGCCTTTACAGTACGTGTGAATGGCCTTGTTAGGGCTGCCTGTAAGGAAAAAGAAGTACCGAAAAATTTCGACTTAAAAAAAAAAATAATGAATAGAAAATGTTGGGAAAATATTAAAACAATTCAATTCTAACACCTTTAAAATAAATAGATTTAAAAGTTACGAATCGCATTCTAAATAATCAAAGACACTTTTTTAGTATTTAAAAACGCATTTACTAATTATTCTGTTTGCTTTTAATTTATAAGAAAGTTACCAAACTTCTTGAATTAATTTAAAATAATTAAAAACTCTTTAAGTAATTAGCAAAAGATACTGGAAATTATACTGGCTGTTTTTGTAGTACCCATTTTGAATGTAGAATATTTTGAACAAAAAAATAATTAGTATTCAACGTACGTTTGTAAAAAACACCGTTTGCTTGAAAAATACCAAATTTCTGTTTTATTTTCTGGCTGTGAACCATGGTTGTACTTGATCGGTTGTATTAAAATAGATGCATCAAATTTCTTACAAACTGATTTCTTTGAAAGGTCAATTTATTAACTATAGAAGAATTAAGTAAAGAACACTGTCATCTAACAATTTTTCGTTCATAATTTTATTATATGACAGCTCGAAGTGCCAACCCTATACAACGGAGAGGAAGAGATCTAAGACATGGGCTGTGTAGCTAATAACATTTATACTCTATCGACGAGCACTTCTATAAGAAATTGTCTCATTTCCTGTAGTTCTTATCGGAGTTATCAACATATTAATAATGGTAACATATAGGTGCTTTTATAGTCCCGTGAAATGTTTGGGATCAATTACTTTTTTTATTCATATCAGTGTGTAATATCAGATTTTATTTATTTATTTTTATTTATTTATTTATGTTAAAACGATAGAGACACCAATTACATTAACATAGACGTGAAATTTAAAATAAGGCAATTATTTTTTTTAACTATTATTTTTTATTGACTTTCCTATGAAAGTCAATTAATTACTAAATAACTTTAGCACGTTTTGAAATCAGTAGTTTGAATAAGGCATCAAAAAATCAGCACATGATTTTATTTTTTTTTGTTTTTGTTTCAAAGTATTTATTTTTAGTGTACAAATATTTAAAATACTTTTTAAATATATTAGTCGTAGCTTTGCGAAATATTGTTCCAAATGAATAAAAACCTTCTATACATTATTAAAACGACTATTGAAACACTAGTCCAGTTCATGATCATTGATAATTAAGATTGCAAATTAAACCAGCAGTTAAAACTTCTAACGAAGAGTGGAGTGCTGTATGCTGTCAAGCATGTCAATGTTTACTTGATATTTGGAAGCTCTGACGCGGCGCTCAATGCAAAATGGTTAATTAGAGAGGTGCATGGCTAGTGTAAAACGCAGCACGGCAAAATGTTGAATTATATTTTTCCATGCCCGTATGTGTTTAATAAGTGATGCTGTTGTCTTAACTAAATATGTAGAAACTGAATATGGATCTTAATTCTACAACGCAACATTATTCTAGATCTTTAAAAATGTACGGACAACACGACACATAACGCCATTTAAATCTGACATACTCACGAATGTACGAATCATATCCTACATTTTGACCTTTGACCTTTGTACCGTTCTTTCAATGTAAGGTGTAACGTTATCACTCATACAACTTATCAATGTGTCTGCAACACGTGATGCTTGATGAATCTCTTTCCCGGGAACAAAACTTATGACTAATTTGAGCTTTATTCGGTAAAGGACTTACACATATGAGGCCAGAACGAAATAAACTGATTTTCAGAGGGAATATTAATTAGATAGAGCGTTGTTTTGTTCAAGAGCCGTGAGATCGAGTACGGCGGGATTTTGCTATGATAGTAATAGTAAGTTATTGTTGTATAAAATAGATTTTAGGGAGAATTTCTGGTTCTATATTGGGTAGATATGTAAATAGGTAAGTATCGAACTACAAAAGTAACTTCAAGAAAATGTGTGTGGTGGTTAATATTGAGTTTTGTTTCTTACACGTTTATTAAAAGTATTGAAGAACTCAAAAATGGTTACAGGTGCAGGAGTATTATAAAATGGTAAACAAATTCCGATTTTTCATTGTTTTGTTGTTAAGATAATTATGATATTCGGTTTGGTAGATTTTTTTGCAATTGATCTTCATAGAGTTGAGTTAGAATTGATTTTTCAATTGAAACAATAAAAAAGATTTGTTTAAAAAATGCTTTTTTAAAACAAGCCTTGTTCCTGGATTTTAGATCAAAATCTTAATAGAAAAAGCAATCAAAAACTATTATCTTATAACATAATATTACCTACATTTTCACGCTATACTAAATTTAAGCTCAATCGATCACCGGGAAGTGCAAGATAATATAGAAAATACAAATATACAAACACTAGCTGTTGCCCGCGACTTCGTCCCCGTGGGTAGAAGATAATAACATAAGTTATGATTTATACCTGCCCTGTATTTTCCTCATTTTCCATTGTATCTTCGCTCCTATTAGTCGCAGCGTGATGGTTTATAGCCTAAAGCCTTCCTCAATGAATGGTCTATTCAACACAAAAATAATTTTTCAATTTGGACCAGTAGTTCCTGAGATTAGCGCGTTCAAACAAACAAACAAACTCTTCAGCTTTATATATTAGTATAGATAGATAGATTACAGATAGGTTAAAGTAGAAATTTAAGCAAAATCTTATATAAAACGACAGCAAATACTGCTCTCAAAACAATGAATATGAGTACCTATCAGTATCAGATATAGCTACTACAGCTACGACTATTCTTAAGTTCATTGTAAGCAAGATGCAGTCGTTGAAATACAACTTATGAGCATTCAATGATGTTCTCAATGGTAAATGGAACGTGAAGATAACTTACATTTATACTCCAACCGCATAAAAGACGTACAATGTAGTTCCGTTCTACGGTATCGCGGTGGTGTTGCTGCATAGAGAGTTATTAATCGATGTCATAAAATTGCGAGTTATTGCTGTAGCTAACATGTTGTTCAGCTGAATATAGTAGAAATATTAAAGTAAATGTTCGAACTGGAAACTTGATTTGAATAAAACGGACAATTTCCAAAAATCTATTTTCGGTATTTCTAGCAAGTTTTTCACAAAAATATATGTTCTGATCAAAATCAGTAAAGGTGGACCCAAAGTATTGTTTTTGATAGACTATCACTTTTTTGGAGGAAGTTGAATTTCGACGCTTAGAAAGCCTGTCTTGTTCAGTTATAAAAAATATTTTATTTTATTCATAACTAGCTATTGCCCGCGACTTCGTCCGCGTGGTTAAGTTATGTTTTATACCCACCCTACTTTTTTCACATTTTTATTTGAATCTTCGCTCCTCTTAGTCGCAGCGTGATGGTATATAGCCTATAACCTTCCTCGATGAATGGTCTATTCAACACAAAAATAATTTTTCAATTTGTTCCAGTAGTTCCTGAGATAAGCGCGTTCAAACAAACAAACTCTTCAGCTTTATATATTAGTATAGATTTAGCATAAAACATGAAATGCATATTTATGAGGGTCTCTTAAATGGCGGTTATGCCGTTTGAGGTAAGGACTAAAGTTGTATATCATTGAATACAACCAATCAAGTGAACTGGTTCCAGGTAGCTCAGGAAAGAGAATCAATTTGCCCAGCTGTGGGATACTTTAGGCTAGATAATCATATTTCTGTTTAACTGTTAGTGTTCACTGTGTGTTCAAGATTACGTCATTAAAATATTCTTAATGTTAAATCAATAATTAATTTAAATGTTGTTTCGAAGTTCTAACAAAGAAATTGTAAGGCAAAGTACAGTTTATGTAAATCAAAGAGAAATAACAAATTGCACTATTTGTTTCGTACTTTATAATTTAAATAAGAATTTGCTTGAAACGGCAACGCTCTCGTAGCGCGATTGAATTATTTAAAACTAAATCGTTGTAATTTAACTTCGGACGCATAAATTTGCAATCTTAGGTAGTGCATTACCAATGCATTGAAATATTAAACATTGATATTATTCTTTTGTATTTCTTCGTTTTAATTCGGCAAAATTGGAAGCTTGGAAACCAATTGAAACGTTGCTTAGGAAAATTACTTGTCATTTCAATAAAAGACAATCAAAAACTTTTTATTTTAGACTCTTTTGACAGAAACTCTTTCATACCTACTAGGTATTACTAATTGAAAAAAAACGTGTACATTAATATAGCAAAGACAAAAAATGGAAAAGGTCAATAAGAGAAGAAAAATGTTGCATTATTAACGATTTATTTATAATTTTGTGAAGTTAATGTTTCAATACTATCGTAGTAGCATAATTTTGGACCGATATAAGTCATTCACTACAAACACAATAAAAAGAAGGAAATAAGTTTACATAGTAGAATCAACCTTTACGCAACTGGATAATGCTTATTTTCTTTTGACGTGCCAAATTAACAAAAAAAAATTCATTTCTTTGTCTTATTTATCTTTCTCTTCAATCAATGAATTTGAATAATTATTATGTGACGTCATATACCTTGAAATTGACGTAATCATTAGGGTTCGAATGTACAGTTATCAGCAAAGGTAGATGATCAAAATTTAAAATTCAATACTGAACGGAGTTCAGAACTATGCAGCGTCGAAGAGATTTAAAAGTATGTGAACTGAAGTATCAGCTATTTAGTACAAACTAAAAAATGCAGTTCTAACGTGAACTCTTTTTATAAGTATTGAATTTTGATCATCTCCATTTGCTGTTGACTGTACATGACAATGTACGTGAACGCCTTAGTTAAACATGTCACGTGTTTTCCTCGGTAAGGCACAGCCTCCGTAAATAATCAGCTTTATTAAATTTCATGAGAAAAAACCTTCAAATACAGAAGAAGATAAAACAACAAGCGATTGTAAATATAATTATCAAATTGTAAATAAATAATTATTTTTTGGTTTGATTTTTCCTTTTTTCTCAAGTTTTTATAAACTCACTTTTTTTGTTTGTTTGTTACGGTTGGATTTTTGCTATTAAATTTTGAGGCACTACCCGTTAAGCTAGCAGGCTGAAATGTTCAGGACAGCTTCAAACCCGATGACCATGCAATTTGCGACTTATTCTGAACAACAAAAAATTACACAGATAAACTGCTTTAATGTTAAGGGGAGAGGGTTTGTGAAGAAACGATTTTATACACAATCGTGCCGTCACGTAAGTTCCATTCACTGCAATTTCATCAATTTACGTCTTCGGGTCAAAAGAAAACTAACGTAGCCATTATTATGCTCTAAACTATAAGGCAGACAATTTTCAAACATTTCGATACAACGACCATTTTTTGCAGTTTTTTATGAAATAAAAAATATTATAATACAAATAGTCTAGTTCAGCCTTTACGGTATTATAATTAAACTACCTAATGTATTTTGCCTCCAATCTGAAAAATGAAATCTCAACGACAAGAAAAAAAAGATTTCTATCTTCATCCAGTGTACAAGCTTGTTAATCAGTCAGTTATATCAGCCTTATCTCCCAACCTGTTGCCGTATTAATTAATATTCCGCGCTAATTACATTACCTCTACTCTTTGCAGATGTCATCGCATCAATAACAAATTCTAATCGTGAAAGAGTAACGACATTTATCTTTTTATTTAATTCTTTCTTGGGAGAAAATGTGATTTTTGTGATGCTGGTTTTTAGAGTTCTGTACCGAAAGTGCAACTGAGGCTCCACTGTCTGTCAGTCCATCCGTCCATCCGTCCATCTGTCATATGTATTGCTGCTGCCGCTATAACAACTTATAATAATTAGGATATATAAAGTAATAAACAATACATTTGATTATGGGTCCCATATATTTATTTGTCATCCGATTTATTTATCTTTTGTCTATTCGTATGGAACAATTACATCAGACTAGCACTCGACCGTTTCAATACCATCAACGTCTAATCATAATCTTCTGTTAAAAACCTGAAGTTTTCTTCCCCAAAGCCTTGAACTTTACAATTCCGGCTTCACTGTTTATTTAAATAAATTACGAAGACAAGTGACCATTAAATTTTAACATAAACAAACGGCTTGTCGTAAAAAAAACATACAATTTCCATGAATTTAAAGTTTTGTGAACAATTTACATACAAATGGGATGAAACGATGTTACCGGCACGCGACTAAGTATTTTGTGCGTAATTTTACGGAATCCTTACTGAAAACACTCTGTATACTTGATAACATCTTACTGTATAAATAAGTTGACATTCAAAATGAATTAACATAAAGTCATTAAATGAAAAATTCTGCGAGTTGTGGTCAGTTTACTTTTGCAGTTGAGTTCCTCTTGTACTTTTTTATATATTACATCTACGGACGACAAATATAGATTTAAGTAAATGTGTAATAAAACTGTTGAACATTTAAACAGTTATTTATAAAACTGCAAAAATTAGAAGGAAAACAATATTTTTAGACACAGGACTCAGGGTTTTAAATTTTTCATAAATTTTTATATTCTAATAAAAGTACTTGACCGATTTTTATTAATTCTTAATAGCCTACCACGACTTGACATCGTAGGCCATCAGAAGTCTGTGAGACCTTCTCTCATTTTCATTTCAAGAAGATGTTAATAATGCTGTACCTATAAGTGGGTATAGAAACATGCAAACCCGAAAATATTAATATTTAATCAACTAATAAAATCAAACTAAGTATTATTAGGTACAATAAAGTGGATAACCCGCGAAGCTCAGGTAATATAATACTCTATTTTTAAGCTAAACAAAAACTAAATCTAGCCATAATTATGGCAGAGTAAACGAAAGTTTTAGCATAGAGTTTTTATTCTTATAAGAATTTCCTTTTTACTTGTTCCATTCCAATCTACTTTATAATTTAATTTCATCAACTCCTGAAATAAGGAAAGGCTTTGGGATATAAATTCAGGGGTGTGTAGGTCATGAAAGGTAAACGTTTGGAAAAATTTCTTTATAAAGGAGAGGTTGTAAAAAATCGAATGTTTTTGTTAAAAACTTTATAATGAGGATAGAGTATGAAAGCGCTAAGTTTTTGTATGTTTTGTAACGAAATATGTAATTTTGTCGGTGAAACTATTATAGGGATACATTCTTTTTAATGAAATCCTTAACTTATAATTTTATTGCTGCTAAAAAATGCACATATACACGCGATACTTGAATGAATGAAAGAATGAACGAGCTTATGAATGAAAGTAGGTGTGATCGATTTTTATTTAAATTTGGGTTTAAGTTTTGTCTTCTACCAAAAATTATGTCTTTTTTAAAGTAAGTAAATCTAGTTAGGGTAAATACAACATGATATTTTTATCCAAAAATGTACCATAAAGAAGGGGCGAAATGAGTATGTTCTATACATATGTTTAAAGAAATAATGATGCCACTAATAAATACAACTACCTTAGCTCAACCCATATCCACATATAGAAAAAGCCTATTACCTAAAAATCGGACAAGAGCGAGTCGGAGTCGCGTCACACAGGGTTCATCAGCAGGAAGAAGAAAAATATTTTTTTCAAAATAAGAGGTCGATATGACGATCCATCACATTTAAGACCGTACTAAACGTTGCTCCATCCTATTTTTTATAACTAGGTTATTAAATAATAGCGTCTTTATAGCGGTTAGGCAAGAACATCATCTGTAAAAAGACTTTAGTTATCACAGTTCATTAGATACAGCCTGAAAGACGGTCTTAGAGCGGATCCTTAGAGTAATATTCCGTTTTTAGCCTTTCAATATGGAATCCAAAAAATGTAATACCTAAATCCAATCTCAATCGTATTAAAACTGATAATACTCCAGTACAAAGACGGATTCTTTATTTATTTTTCAACGATTCCAGTCAGCTTTGTAAGGCGATACGCGTGGAACAAGTATACCTGCTGTGTACAAGTGTACCTTCCAGACTATTGCTAACACATGATCCTCTGGCCTCGTAATTTAATGTTCGTATCGTATTGGTGGAAAAGAGATTGATGGAAACAAGCTTTATTGGGACAACCCCAAATAAATCATTTGCAGGTCTATTTAATAAGGTTTTAGTAAATCTGAAACCACATTCGTAATCTACAACGCGAAAACAGGGGCTTTATAAGTTTGACCGCTACAAATCTGTGGCACTGTAGCGTTCGTTGCGCATTGCGCGTAGCGTTTGTTCCGCAACTTGGATGCAGGACCGATTTGGATGCAGTTTTTTTTAGAGATTTTTCTTTGGCGTGTTCTGCCAAAGTCAGTAGGTGCCACCGTTTTAAGAGGGGTTTCAGAAAAGGCTTTTCGTCTTCGGCCGAGGCACCGTAGCTAAGATTTTGATGGGGTTTCCACTGTATCGTAGGTTCTTGAAATTTGACCTAGTGTCACGGGTTTTTGTATCTATTTATATTGCTCAAAAATTTGTGAAAGCATTTATTTATGCTTTCTTTGTAGCAGTAAATAAATGCTTGCAAGGAGTAAAACCTTCTTCCTCATTCAAAAACAATGCCAAACTCCCCATACACATTTAATTATAGACACAAGAGAAACTTAGACGCAGAAACTGAACCGCATCGCCTACACTTGATTCGCGACAAATAACAGGTTGGTAATGGACTTTCGCTATTGTTGGAAAACAATAAGTCTTGCCTTTTGTTCCACGACGGTCTCATCTGTAGCACAGTGCATATGCAGGCATTCTCTATGATTCACTGCCTTACTCGCTTTATTAGAAACGGAGACAATGGGAGACATTGAAGAGTTGACGTTGTTTTGTTTTCGAAGGTCAGGGGTGCGTGCGTATGTACGTATACAGGATGTTGACAAAGTGCGGAGTTACTCAGGGTGTTATTCTTGGGTCAAGATCGAATCATATTGCGTAATGGTTTTGAATTCTTTCGCAATGATTTTTTCTTCACTTTTTTTTATTACATACTAATAATTGTTTCTTATTTAATAAATAAGATTTAGGTTGTGGCATAATAAAAATAATCACTTTGATAAATATAATATTCGAATGGAAGGAAATTATGCTTATTTTTGATAAGCCACTTGATTATTAAAACTACATATTATTATATATTATTTATTTTCGACTTTCGTCATATCGGCTATCTGACTCTCAAGAGTTTGGCCTAATGACAAAAAAAAATATGAACCAACATCTTTTGAGAAATACTTTTCAGATGTAGGTCACAGATTATTCTAAAGATTACAATTTAGAAATATTAACGAAAAGTACTCTTAAAAGCTTTTTACACTAATCCTAAGTACTTAATCTTAGAATTTCCTTATTAATAAAATGTTTGTAACTGTTAATTTTTTTTTAATTTCAGGTACTCACTGTTACTTTGGCTTGAATATTTTTATCCTATTTGTAGAGTCAAAGTAGGTAGTAGAATGTATGTTACTTAGTTAATGTCATTCATTTTGCATTGCAATTTAGAAGTTTGAAATGATAATTCTAAAAAATCTATGAACTGAAATCGTGTTTCAATTTCCTTGGCCATTTTCGTCAACTTGTAATTTATTTGCTCCAATACTTTTGGTTCTATTTTTAATGTCAACGATTCGATTCTACCAAATTCAATATCTGCTTTGAAACAGAATTCTATATTTAGATTCTTCAACTTATTGTTTATTTGACAGAAAAATAAACCACAGAAATTTCTCGACGCTTGAAATTACAATAAGGTATTTGACTAAATCGGACAGCTTTCCAAAAAATATTGGATACGTATTTTTCATTTAATTGCATCAAGGAATATTAATAGCAATTAAAATTATGAAATGTACTGGGGGCTAGTAACATCACTAGCTGGTAAAAAAATGTACTGGTAAGTGACGTCACACGAGAAAATCACTGTTTCTTTTTCTTTTTTTTTTAATAAATGCGGACAATATCACATACATTGTTCTGAACCCAAAGTAAGTTGCTAAAGCACTTGTGTTATGGAATTCAGATACAACGAAGGTACCACAAACACCCAGACCTGAGACAATGTAGAAATGTGATTTTTTACAGTGTCCCGACCGGGGATCGAACCCGGGACCTCAGAGCTAGCGACACCTTGAAACCGGTGCGTGCGCCACTAGACAACGGAGGTCGTCATATGTATCCCCTCATTTTTTTGTTTAAAAGACAAAATCAAAAATATGTTAATATTTTTTTGGGAATTTGTCCGACGGACGTAGGTAACTGTTTTTTTGTCAATCCTACCCTCACGTCACCCTATTCTAATAAATACTACCTTTTACTTTAAACGTGTTTATCGGCTTCGTTGCATCGTAACCTTTGCAACCCCTTACGCAACCCGATTGTCACTTTAAACCTAATACAACCCTACCTAGGATGTGTTATATCTCTCTTGTAACTGTCCTAGGACAACAAATGTGGGCGTGTCTGTTAATATCAGTGTATGAGTCAACTGTAGTGTGTAAAAGACTTTGTGTGAAAACTAAGGGTTGAGTTGCGTGGGATAAGTACATGTCATTTATCGTAAAGAAAGAGAGAAAGTTTAACTGTATCATGTTATTTCTGAAAGTTCGATAGTTTGGCTCACAATATATGGTATAATTATGCGAAACTGTTGATCAGATAATGTTTAGCTATTTTTTTCGCTTTTAAGCTGAAACCATTTTTTTATTTTTCTTGTTAGTAGCGAACACCTTGGCTTAACGCCCCACGTAAAGCCAAAGTATTTTGTAAAAAAGCTAAAATCAAATACTGGTTGGAGAAATAATAATGCACATTTTGTGTCTCAATTATTCAAATACCAAGTTTTCTCTACGACCACGCGCGTCTTCTTACAAATTATAACTTTACGAACAAGTATTTTTTAAATTGAATTTATAATAGAGGGTCAGTTATTTTGTCTCATCCAACTCTTAATTCAGCTGTTGTGGGAGGGAGATGGCATGCCCTCTAGTGTAGAGCGATGTCTCCCTTCCACTTATACTTACAAAAGTACAAAGTTCAGTACAAATAAAATGCAACTCTCTTGATACAAGAAACAGTTTTAACTTAAATTTGAAGTTTCGAGATAGTCTTTGTTCCTAGATATAATTCAATATTACATTTCCCGTTTATTCTCTTAAGAATTTGTGCAGAAAGATAAATATCATAAAACCGTCAAGTGCGAGTCGCAACACTGACGGAAAAAGGTCGAAGAATAATAATAATTCTTGAGCTTTTTTTAATCAAATGTTTTTTTTACCTTTGTAATATATTAGGTATACATTGCGACACATTTTATCAGGATTAAAAATAGAAAATCTAAGTCAATATAGTAGTAAATCCTAGGAAAAAACTTAATATAAATGTACAAATTTTAACTTTAAAGTTTCATTTATTAAAATAAACTCTAAACAAAACAAACGTATTATTATAACCTACTGTTAGACAAAATCTGAATATACAACAAATATTTAACAACAATTTCTTCGTTAAATTAACGAACAAATTTATTGTTAAATATAGTTTGACGCCCGTTGTCATTTATAATGTAAAACTTAAAGTTAAAATTAAACTAAAGTAGCTACGACACCGTTTATAGAATCTAACTTTATTATTAATTCAAGGCGTGTTTCATGTTGGATAAAAGTGAAAAGATTTGTGAATGTAATTAATTGGGAAAATAGAGACGGATTATGTAACGGGATTGCTTCGATTTTGTCAAAAATGTATGTATATTTGGAAGATAGATTTCGTAAAATTTACAAAACTGTCGATAGTACTCCAAATCTATTAGTTTGTAATAAAAAAATACAGTACATACTACTCAATGCCACCAGTGCTGAGACTGAAAACACAACTTTTAAGCTTGAGTATTTTTAATACATGTGCATTAATAGTAAAATTGTCTTATAATGATCATCTTCATTAAGAAAAAATAAATCGCTTGAGTTACCTAATCGTAACTACAAAGACATGTTTCACCTTCAAAATTTAGCAAGTGAACACCCAGCTTAACAAAATCAAGAACGAAGTAATATCATCCACGAAATGAAATGTTAAATGAAATTGTACCATAAGCTGAAAAGAATAAAGTCTTCGATTGATATACGGTAACCAATATACGTGATGAATGTATTTTAATATAAGGACATTTCTCATGTAGATTCGATCTTCAGTTTTATGAGCAAAATGAATGTGTACTTACCCCGTTTGAAAAGCTGTTTAATTTAATGTGCGGCCAAAGATTACGATTGCTTGGTCAGAGCCAGTGACAATTTAAATGATCAATGGTAGAAATAACATGTTATATGCGGTATCTATATCTATACTAATATATAAAGCTGAAGAGTTTGTTTGTTTGTTTGAACGCGCTAATCTCAGGAACTACTGGTCCAAATTGAAAAAATATTTTTGTGTTAAATAGACCATTCATCGAGGAAGGCTTTAGGCTATATATCGTCACGCTGTGACTAATAGGAGCTAAGATATAACGGAAAATGTCAAAAAAGCGGGCAGGTATACCTAAATCATAACTTATATCTTCTACCCACGGGGACGAAGTCGCGGGCAACAGCTAGTTATGATATAAATTATCAATTAATTAGTGATAATACGATTTTTAAGTAAAAAGAAACGATTCAGTTTTCGTAGATTTTCAAATGATAGCGTTATAGTGATTTTATCAAATCAATAAGAAAATAAGAAAGTGAATGAAAAACAGGAACCATTTCGTTTTTGGAAAACTATCTGACGAATTAATTAAAATGACATTACAATTTGAAAACAATTTCTAATAGAAAACTCTCTAGGAGAACCATTTTTTTTTTAATTGACTATTGCTTTGTAAAAAATATATCCATAAACAAAAACTCTATTTTATATATGACCGGGTTTGGCATAGACATGACAAAACAAGATGGCGGTATCTTTACATTTACATTTGAACCGCTTTAGTTCACGTCAATCATAGACAATATTGGGAGATACAATTACTTCCTTGTCAACTGAAATTGCATGTCTTGAACATTCAGCTTAAGTAGTTCTAGTTTCGATTAAGTGTGGTTTACGTAAAATGTTTATAAGACTTATTTTGTTTGTTGATCTAAGTTGCACTTAAGTATTAAGATTCTTCATAAATCCTGAAAGTAAAAAGCTGGGTTAGTAGTGAATGCATACCTGTATTAGTGAATAATTACAATATGAATTAGCATATACGTATATATAAAGTTTCCTGCAGTGTTTTTTTCATATTTTTTTCTTGCTGATATACCTTAAGCTTAACCAAAGTATTCATGTTAAATGTTTTAGCTTGGCTACTGTATTCGGCCCTAATACTGAACAGAGGTTTCCTTCTTCTCCCTCAAAACCTCTTACCCTATTTTTTACAATTTCTGGCCACGTGCGCTCCATATATCTTACATGATCGCCACACCACCTACGCTAGATGACCAGTTGTTTACAAATATAAATATAATTGTAATAGGCTATTGCCCGCAGTCTTCAGTATGGAATTTGGTGACGTCATCAAAAAGTATGACGTCCTTATTTTATATCTAAGCGGACGCCATACCAAGTTTAAGCAAACGTATTAAACAAATAGACAACACAGGTCCTGTACCTATCCAAACACCCTAGGAGTACTGTGAAAGTTCTAAAATCAAAGAGAAATGTAATTTATATTTGGTATTCGATTTAAAGGGTATCGTATATCAACGTGAAACTTCGTGGAAATTCACTTAAAACATGTGTTCGAAGTTTTTGAACAAGCAACAAAACTCAGATAAGGTTTAACTTTATGTGATAAAATTTGTTTTGAAACTCAGATCTTTTACAATATCTTCTTCGTTTTCTTATCGTACGATTGATGTCTGAGATTTAGGTAACGGCAGACCGTTGACGTGAGTTTTACACATCCTTTAAAATGATCCGTTGATTGCCGACTTCCTCCCTTCCTCTTTTCCCTGTTTTTTGGCAAGCCGGGATCGAACCTGCGACACGAGTGTAAAGACATTTCTTTTATATATATTTAAGTACAATTCTCTACTCTACTTTAGTAATAGCACAAAAGGTAGAGGCCTTTTTGTGCTATTCACTCAGACTAAATCAGTTGAAAATTATACAATCAATTTAACTAGATTTATTGTGTAAGCGTGGTAACGCAATACACCGAGTAGATCTGTATACTGTAAATCTGTATCTCTCTTCTGCACACTCAAAAATATTACCTTAAGCCGTGACTATAGGCCCACCTCTTCAGCTACTTCACACATCTTACGAGAAACAACCAAAACTAAGTCCCATAAATGACAATAAGAAGAAAGACATTAACAACAGTTTAACAATTATGTACAAAAGTGAAGTCGTGTCTGGCGGAGACAACTATTTGTGTCTGGAGTGGCGTTCCGTGTTTCGTCAGTAACTTATGGTGCCATGGAAGGGAAACGGATGGACCATGCATTACTAACAACTGGTTACTAAAGTGTGGTAGGTCATGGTTGCGGTTGTAGAGTAACATTGGGTTTCGGAAGAGGGACAAAAAGGAGAAAATTTTCGGAATTCATAAATTTTTCTCAGATTCTTTATTCCAGAAATGAATAACCGGCCGTCCAAAATTTGGAACTTGTACTGTTTTCAATTCTTTAAATATAGGTATGCTTGTTCCATTTTTTTTTTCACACACGGTTATCTGATCCCAAGCTAAGCAGAGCTTGTTTTATGGTAACCAGACAACTGATAAACTTACTTATAGATTTCTAAATACATACATATTATAGATAAATTACACCCAGACACCAGAACAAATGATCATACTCATCACACAACATTTGTCCTGGGCGGGAATCGAACCCACGACCACCGGTATAGCAGTCAGGGTCACTAACCACTAGACCAACAGGCCCGTCAAACATTATCTGTCAACATTATACTTAACATGTGCGTAGGAAAATATCAAGAATGATGAAACTAAAAATAACAAGATTACATTAACTATAACATACCGCTTCAGGAAATTAGCCGTACATGGTACGCGGTAAATATAGACACTGTACAACAATTGGACGTGTGGTGACGCAAATAAATTTAATAAAGAAATCCTATTTCTGAATCAAAGAAAAGTCAAGGTTAGTCAATAAAAGGGTGCTAAAAATACACGGTTCCGCTATTTCGCAGACAAATGGAATCTGTCGTTGATTTTGTTAATCCCTCGAAATGAAGGCATTGAAATGTAATAAGGATTAATTAATTATACTTAAACTTAATTTAGGGAAAGTCGTTCATTCAATTTGTTCATTAGAAATTCCTAATTCTTGTTTCCTAGTTTAATATTGTGTACCAAAGTGAAGTTTGGAGATTCTTAGCGTGGCTCGGTTTTTGAACGAATTTAGATGGTGGCTTCTCAAATCTTTCTCGGTAAGTGGTTAGCTAATGGTATTCTTTTAAAGTGGTTACTGTGATTTGGCATTTAAATTAATTATTAGACTAAATTGACATTGTGGTGGTAAAGTATTGTGGATTTCTGGCCTAGTTATTTGAATTAAATCTGTGACTCTAAAAATATCTGGTCACAATCACTGGATCAAAATTCAAATTTTTTTTTCATCCTCTCATAGAAAGGAAATTGAAAACAGCAACATTTTGACAAGCACTCTCAAAATAATTAAATAAAAACACACCATAGCATTCCCTTGCAAATCGATCAATCCATTTAATTTTCGTTCAAAATAAAAATACTTTTCACCCCTTTATTGTAACGTACCTGTAGCAATTCTTTTCATTTTATGCGCATATTTTATCCGGCGGGTCGTACATATGCGATGTTTTTAGCCGGCACGGTTGACCGGGTAGCGGCAATAAAGGGTTATCTGTGTAACAACTATAGGCTTTGAGCGATAAAACTATTTAGCTTTAGCCCTGCAGTACATTGTTTTGAAAACTGAGTTTGCGTTCGTGACTCGAATGTACCCTAAATTGGTTTTAGTCGGTTGGTAATGGATTGCCATTGCATTTGTTTGTTTATTGGATTTGCTAGGATTTGAGTTAGCAGTGTTGGCAATGCTTTTCTGTAGATAATTAAAATTTGATGAAGTGATTATGTGTTTAGTTTTTAATGATTTATTTTCATCATTTTTTATTTAAAGCAAGGCCCGCGGGGAGCAGCTACTTCTTTCATAATTTCTGACTTTACCATAGAAACGTTCGAGGATAAAAACAACAATATAGAAGAAAAGGCTGACTAGAAGTTGCTTTATGATTTTATTATTCTATAACTTGAACTTTCAGTCTGGTAAGTTTGCTCGCTGCGGCTATGAAAAGGTTAATGTATAACAACTTTCATTTCAGCTAATATTCCGTTCATTAGATAATGGAAGGAATCCTTGAATAATGAAAGTGTGTAATATGATGATGTATTCAATGCAGAATAGTTACCGGGTATTATGTCGCCTTTCATGCTAAATTTTATCAAGATTCGTGAAACGGTTTCTTTCCGAAGAGCGTAAACACATGGAAATAAGTACAAACCATTAATGCCGGTAAAAAGTTAATTCACAAATATAGACGAGTGAAAATTTGGGGTTGAATAAATGTTTGCAGTCGGAAACATAAAAAAATCTATAAAAATAAAATAGAGACGGACTGCTCTATACATTTAAGGGGGATGAAAAATAATTGTTGTCCGATTCACAGACCTAACCGATATGCACAAAAAATATCACGAAAATCGGTCTCTGCATTTCGGAGGAGTTTCTTTACAAACACTGTGACACCTGAATATTACATGTATACTCGATGGTACATTGTATCTATCTGACCTATATAACTAGTGTTTCCACTCAAAACCTGTTATTTTTTATACAACAATTCCGACGTTAATTTTTCCTGCGAGTAACAGTTTTGTGTTAATTTTTTCATACGTCGGAGTTCCCCAAGCCTTTCCGGAGTTTTAATAAAATAACAAAACCTCAGGAATCCTCATGAATTTGCGGTAAACAATGAGTTAGTACCATTTTAAGTAGGTCATTTAAAGTAGTACGGCAAGATGGTGTGATGATCTACTTAGGTTATGCAGACTGTAGGTACTGTCCAGAAAATAAGCGAATCTTTTTTTGTGTATATATATTTTTTAATCAAATAATAGATTTATTTATTTTATAAGTGATTATTGAAGCGGACTACCTGCACAAAAGTTGCTCTTTTAGTTCAAAATCCATCAGAAGATTGTCTGTAATACTCGTACATCGTTCTTAGCAATAAGACCACTCATTATGGCTGCCGCCTGTAACTATTCATCGTTGTCGAATCCACTAATCATGACTTTAAAAAAAAACGTCTATTTGTGTCCAACCTATCACAAGCATTCAAGTCAAGCTAAAAGACACCCAGACCTCAGGACCAGCATTTGTGGATCACACAAACTTTAACTCAAGCACTCGGCTAAAATGGGCAATAAATAATATTCTATTCTATTCAACCCTATTCTAATACTTTTCATTAACTTACCAGACTGAGAGAAGTGTGAAATTAATTCTTTTTGAAGAACCCATTGCTAAGTTCTCGAAACTTGCGCTACCTTTTATTCTTTTGTTTAAACCTTTTTTGGGTCTGAGGTCAATCTTTGCCTTTACCTTGAAACGGAAATTAAATAAAGGATTTTAATACCGATAGCTCCGGCTGAGGTAAACTCTGTTTGATCTGTGCTTTTGAATTGAAGGATTTTATTAAGAATCGGTTTTTTAATAGGGTTATCACAAATTAACTTTTTTTAAGAGATCATTAATTTCGTTTTTTTTAAATAACTTAAAAATGGGAGGATTCAATTATTTTATTTTAGTAAGTCCAATAGTTTATTTTATATTAGGTAGTTTTTTTAGTGCTTCATCTCTGTTACTGCTGTCTGTCGCCGTCTGTCCGTCTGCGCATCGATCCGTCATCAAGCTATATCTGAGGAACCCTGAACATTAATAGCATCATCTCAACCTTAATGTTGCACATTGTACGAAAAATGATCATAGTTATATTTCCTGTTTAAACCAACAGTTAAATATAAATTGAAATTGAAAAATTACATGAGATAATTGTTTAAAAGGGTTAATATTTCAAAAGCAGCTGAGGTCTTCATCTTTTAAATTTTTCATGTGAAAGGGTAAATTATGTGTTTTGTCCCTTTTTCGACACCTGTGTCTTGTGTAAACGGGACTGGGCTAATATTTAAGTAAGACCATAATGACTGATTAGGGGCCCAGTAAGCGGTAACCCTATTTATGTCCGCCCACACAAGATTGGATGAGTTAAGAGTTAAAACATATTAAATCTTATAACAGCTATGTACGGGACTCTTGTGGGTGCGGATAAGAGGAGTCCCGTTACGTCACAAGTGGGGGGAAGTGCCCTTACACTGCCGCAGTACTGGAACCAGTGTTGCAGTGTTGTCAAATTCTTTTTTTCTGATCTCTGATCTCTCAGTTTTTATCGCTTTTTGTCGCCTGTAAAATGGGTAAAATATTAAAATGGGTAATATTTTAGAGCGGGATTATACGAAAAGGTTGTCGCAGCCTCGGTAGAAAAAGGGTAAAAGAAGGAATATGGGTAGGCTTAGTCAGTAAAAATCTGTGACTCTCTATCATTCAAGCCAAAGCGGGTTATTTGTTGTATACTTCCCAGCCGAAAAAAAACAGCAGTTATTACATAAA
The DNA here is from genome assembly GCF_003590095.1 of Trichoplusia ni. Lineage (NCBI taxonomy): Eukaryota > Metazoa > Arthropoda > Insecta > Lepidoptera > Noctuidae > Trichoplusia > Trichoplusia ni. The sequence continues at coordinate 9,579,558 of NC_039492.1, forward strand.
AACATGAGGCTAAAGAAAAATTGCACCCAGAAGTTAGTTTTGGAATATGACTAACATTAAAAATCTAAGAGATTTTATGTTTGACAAGTTTGATCGTCATCTCCTAATAGTGCCGGGCCCATGTAGCCTCAGTGTCAATTCCTTTCACTATACGTTCTGTAAGGCCCTCTCCATTTTAAAAATACCCACATTTATCCTTTTGGAAAACGTCAAAAGTGCTGCCCAAAAAATTTGCCTCTTTTTGAAGTATTCGGGCAAAAATTTAGAACTAAAATACTTATAACTAATTAAATATTCTACATAACCTTTCGTCAATCCGTCTCCAGAATAGGTTCCCAAGCCCTCGCCAGATTTGGATAAAGTACCGAATATTAAGTAGATGGAGTTTCTGCTAGGGTTTTTATGGGCTATTTAGTAACCTCAGGGATGAATCTTTGAAGTCCGATAGCATCTCATATATAAATCAATCGTTAATTTAATCATTCTTGAAGTATAATAAGCCGGTGAGTGAGAAACGCTGTTTTTCTTTTCTCCCATGAACATATTATCTTTTTATTACACTAAACCGAGAAATAGGTTACACATTTACACTTCGACAAGCAATGAGCATTTTTTTGGTAAGGAGGATTGAATGTCCTCATAGAAACTTACCTTTTTTGGGAAAAAGTGGATAGAGTCAGGTTCTTACTGACTAAACCTGAACTGCCATGCTAATTCTCCCGCGTTTGGTCGGTGCTTGCCAATTGACCAAACACGGTTCGAAATAAACCCATTTATTTTTTAGGTTGGGGAATCCTCATGGATATCCACCTCCTTGGAGGAAGGAATTAATGGAATCAGGCCCTGACTAAGTAAACCTCAACAGCCAAGCAAATAAAGTAAATTTAACACAGCTTAAATGAGTCTGTTTTCAGTCCCGTCAATCACCTAAACTCAGCACTCAAATAACGACAAAGACTTTCAAAATAGGAAAAGAATCGGCTCATAATTTTCGGTTGACTATAAGGCACGTATAGTTTAAACTTAAACACTAGCGGTTATAAGGATACAAATTTTAATATCCACCCACTAAATTTAATACACAATAGCAGAATGTATTGATTTCGGTAATTAGTCAAGATATCGTATAACGTATGTAAACAATAGCCATAAGTGTACTATATAGTAGTTATTTGTATTTAATCAAGGAAATGTTAAGAGGGAACCGCCACGTCAGCTCCCGATTAAGGACGGTTGGGTACGAAACTAGTCGTGCAATACCGATAAATACGCGTGAGTAAACTGTTATTAAACTAATTATTATGAATCAACCACACAAAAGCCAAAAACATCAAACGTTTGTCTTTTTTTTATTAAATGTTTATGGCACTAAATATTATCACTGTAATTAAGAAAAAATAAACTCTTAGCTTACATCTTAACTTACATCTTTCATTTGAAAGGTGTAAGTTAAGAAAACAGTTAAGCAAGTTAATTAGTGTTAAGAAAGACCTTGGAACTAAATATACTAATGCCGGTTATTCCAAAAATCTATAAAAGAGAGGAACGATTCTAAACAATTGAATGACAACTGATTTACTTTAACCAGAAATTTTGATCAGATCCTAAGATTTTCTAAGGACGTGATAGTAAGTACAAAATGTTCTCCAAAATAATCACTACATTGGCAAAAGGGAGTAATCAGAACACCAACCTTTAATGTAACTAACAATACTCTTCCAACAGTAACAGGTAACCGACTTCCACTGTATCAAAATACATTTTTCATAATTCCAACCTGATATTAATCCTACCAGCTTTGTACAACCTCTGAAAGTCTCATACCATCGTGAAAGCGAGACACCGCTACGCCATGTCGAGTCCTATTTCACTCCCACATCATCAAAGGGTCTTGCTATAAAGGCTTTTAATACAAGATTTGATCTCTGGATACATAAAAAGGATAATTTACCGTCGACAAGGCGGTGTTAGTTAGTCATTACCTTACTTATGAGATCGTTAACGTTTCCTATGATTAAGGTGGAGGTAATCTTTATTTATTCATTAATAATAATGTACCTATCAATATAATATTTTATATATTTTCGCTGGCTGTCCTTCTAACGAGTTCTTATTCAAGTTGTCATTTATGTGCCCGTAACGTAACTTATTTAGCTGAAATAACAGCAAAAAATACATCCGCCATTAAGAGCAAATATTTATAGCGACCTTTAAATTTAATTTGGACTTTTTATAAGAGAAAAAGGGAACTAATGCAGTTCTTTGTTACATGCCCATGGCGATAAATATTTTCAATTGAACGAGTGCGTTTACCGAAGCGTTTTGCAAACGGCCCATTGTACGTCTAGTTAATGTCGTTTTCGAGAAATGGGACTAAGAAGGTTGTAATTAACTAGGTTTTTTATTACCAGCCTATAAATAACGAGCTGTTGACAAAAAATATATATGTTTAAATAATAGACCGTCGTCAGCGCGCCAGCTCACTCACCACCTTTTTAGCAGTTCTATAGCCAAGATTTAAAACGGGACCCTGTTACTTAGGCTCTTCTGTCTGTCCGTCTGTTCCCATGTCCGACGGCTTTCACCAGGCTGATCTCATAAATTACAGACCAGTCATTTGAAATTTTCACAGAAGTATTTATTTTTCCACCATAAAAAAATCTAAAATCGAGTTTATTCAACTTTCGATTTTATCCATCAATTTTCTTTAGAAATATTTATATTCAGCTTATTCTGGATTGTCAGTAATGTCTAAATATAATCAATATAAAGTACAATTTACAAAATATATGCTATGATTTACCTGGTTCGAATCATGCCACAACATACTGCACGACTCACCAAAAAGTATAAATAAAGTATACAGATAAGCTACTCACTCTAAAGAATGCTACAAACAATTATTTCTTTTTAATAATTCTTTACTTGAAACGACCCGCATACCTCGGTTTACTGAAATATGTACAAAGAACTGGCTGAGAGTATTTACCATATGGTAAATACTCTTTTCATTGTCAGAAATACTTTACGTCCTTTGTACATTGAGAAAATTACACGTAGGTACATACATGCATGCGAGTATTTATGTCTTTTAAATAAAATTCTCGTTTCACAATGTTTGTAACCATAATCCCCCGAACATCTGGATCGATTTTTGATAAAACTTAAATGTGAATTTAGTAGTTTTGAGTAACAGCTACGTATTATTATGTTTTAAAGCCATAAAAAGTGTTTTTTTTTATCCACATCTTTTTTTTTAATAAAGTATTATGGCAAAAAACGGCCAGCTAATGTTTTTTATCTTTTACTCGTTTGTTAATATAATCTTTGTTCCATTAGTTTAATAATAATTTGTTTCATCAATCTATAACTTCAACTATTCACCCACGTTAATAATAAATGTTTTTAAGACGAGACTCAAATAAAAATAGTTGTATACCTATAGTATACACTCGAAAATCGAAACTTTAATTTTGCAACTTAAAAAAAGTAAACTACCCTCATTACGTCATTATTTTTATAATTTTAATGGGCAAACATAAACTTGATATATTCGATAACACGCTTGGGATCAAATTAATTTAGAACAGAATGAGATTTTATTTTTAATAATTAATAAAGAAGAAAAAATTCCTAACGGTCTGTAAAAGTGTTTCAAAGAAAAAAAACCCGTAATTTAAAAAGATTAAAATGAAAAGTGTCTGGGTCAGTATGAAGTTACTGAAACAGACACTTTTCATTTAGTGCGTTAGTGTAGTTATGAAGCGCCCTCTATACCTTATATATAAGGAATACTAATGACATGAAACTAAAAAAAGCTCTTATTTAACGACATGTATCTATAATATATAGCTCACATCCTACCTCGTTTTGACGTATTTTCGGTTTAATATACATAGGTATCGCCTATGACATTAATTGATAATGCAGCTTTGTAAAGGTAATTTTTTAACTTAATCTGTTCAATAGTTTCTTAGAAGAAGCCCCATAACTTTACCTCTTAAAATTTGTGTCCTTTCCGCATTCTTCGCACGGCTGTGAACTGCTTTTAAATGTGAATTCAATTCTACACGTTCAAAATTCGTGAAGACAACTTTTTTCAAAGATCAGCGCTGGCTGTGTCTGCTTCACCAACTACCAACTAAGACAACATAATTGTAAACCTATAACCAATACTATTACGAGCTGTTACATACAAATTACGCGCTCATTAAGCCAATCAAGCCGCAAATGTCAGCCAGAACATGAGATAGGCCTGACAATCTAGCAAGGCATGTCACCACCTCAAAGCGTACAACTCTGCACCAGCTGTCATGAGTGGGGTCCACCGCAATAATTACGCTCCGACGGACAAATAAGAGGGAGCAACTGGCCAGTAGCGGCTATGGACCTCTAATCAGAGCCTCCGATAGCGTAAAGTTAATTAGGCAATCGAATGGCGACCATCGGCAGTCCATTTGTGAAGTTTAGGTGCACTCAAATCTGACTAAATGTCAAGTTCGGTTTGTTAATGGACTTTTAGGGGTGTGCGTTCCCTATATATAGATAGTAGAAGAGATTGATTCAAATATTAAATATGACGTCACTGACATAGTGCAATATGACGTCATAACGTGAGTTCCATTCTCCTTTTTTTCATTTATTTGAGAGTGATTGAGAAATATAAGTAGATAAGCAGGGACAGTGGCACAGAGTATATCTGTTTTATTATAATCAATGGCATATATTATTCTATTTTTTTTGTAATCATTGCCCTTATTTCGTACCTTGTAACCTTTTACCTCTTGATATTTCAAACTTTAATTTTATAAAACATATTGTAATTAAATTATAAATGTTTACACGTTACGTAAGCCTATAGACGGCCGAAATCACAATTAATTTCCTGTTTCTATTCAATGGAATGCCTAACCTAATTTTGTAGAGTTCACTACACTATAGCTTTTAACCTAACCTTTCAACCAAAAACCATCAGCTGTTTGCTTTCTAACATTAAACCCATGCAGTTCAATGTAGACAAAGGTGAATAGTATTATACACGGTGATTTTTTAGTCGTCTTACAAAATTAGCCCAGTTCATGTATCCGACGTAAAATACCCCTGGGCGCGATTATTTTTTTTTTATCATCAACTAAGTTAAGAGGTACGAAGAAAATTAAACAAGAGAAATCTGAATATACTCTTAAAAATTATGAAAACGCCGCCGATCGCGCCCCTCACCATTGTTACAAGGCTCGGACCGCTCTCGCAACAGAGCTGTGTTTCTAAAAAACTACGAATTGCATCATAATATTGAATAAAAATTGCATTTTTTTTTTTCAAATCTCATAAATACCTATTTTTTTATCATGAACGTGTTCTAGTCATTGGATACATGAACTGGGCTGCTTTTGTAAGACGACTAAAAAATCACGGTGTATAACAGTTTTTCCCTCAGGTTTTCTTTGCTTGGACATTAGACGGCCTCTACTAAAGTATGATTATAGCAATTTTGGTGGAAACGTTGCTTTAATCCACGTATTGTGACTTCCCTTTCGTCTCGCCCCTAAGTTAGTGTGCAAAGTGATACTCTTTTTGATTAATAATAATTCTTAGCTGGTTTTTGTGGTGTGTGAAAATTCGTGAATTGTGATTTACCTATGGATGTTTAGCCACAATAATGGGACGAATTTGTTGAAACCTTGCATTGACGAATCTCTTAAAAACTAAAGGTCCTGTTGGCGAACGGTTTCAGAATCAGGGGCGAGTCTAACTCTAGTACTAAAACAACGTACTTACCTTGACATGAACGCATCTATTTGGGCTCCAATTTAGTACGATGGCACCTCAGTTAACGTTTCATCGAACCACTGACCCTAAATCATTAAGTGTTAAGCCACTAAACTTGACAGTCCGTAACTTACGTTATAATTAACCTATTGAGAACGTAAAACTGGAGTTGTTAGATAGTATTTTTAAGAGTTCCGTATGCAAACGGTAAAAGTGGAACCTTATTACTAAGTCTTTATTGTTAGTCCGTCTGGCTCTATGGCTTATTTCATGAACCGTTACTAGACTGCCAATATATAAATGAATGAAAATCGAGGTGAAGCGACGCTTGGTAAGGATACAAATTTTATGAGTATCCATATTTTTATACCTTAGTTTTTATTTAAGTTATGTGAACGGAACCTTCAGTGTCGCTATTTCGATTCGCACTTGATATGTCTTTAATACATACCTACATACCTTTTTTGCCAACATTTTCATCAAATCCTTTATATATTTGTTACTTCTTGTGAAGTAGGTACCCTTGTTCAAACTTGGACAGAATGTTTGCTAATACCTTCGATTTTATGCTAATAATATTTTATTATACCAATTAACTTTTGAAGCGAAACCCTCGGAATGCTTCAACTTTAAAAAGAATTGAGAATATCTGAAGCCTTAAGCATCAATTCTGTTTCAAAATGTAAATAAATGGTAATAAATGTAACAGTAGTCGATGAAGTTTCAAAGCTCAGATTGAGTGGTAACTCAATTAATGATTTTATCGACTTCAACTGTAGAAGCAAGGCATAATTGTGTTATGCGCCAGCGTAAACTTAACCGCAAGATGGCGGCTCGCACTTAATTAATATCGATGCGTCTCAACTCAGAATTGGTTACTTAGCATTGTACCTATAGAGAGAGAAGGTAAAAAATAGAATAGAAGAAGAAAACCGATACAATAAACTTTGGAATGAACTTCGAAAATTATTACATAATATGTTGACTAACTGATCCATCAGACGTTGTTTTGCTATATAAATAAGTTCCAGGAAATTAAAAAATAAGGCCATGTCAAATATATGTTGTAACCCAATTCTCACACCTGCCCAATATCCATAAAAAAATTCATGAGAATCGGTCGAACCTTTACAGAGGATTTCAAATTGTACACCGTGACACGAGAATGTTATATACTAGATAGCGATGATCTCAGATACATAAGTAACTGGTCTTATAAAAACCTTACGACAGGACTAATTAGCCCATGTTGTCTGTCCACAGGATAGACGTGTCCCATTCTTCCTGGCTAAATGCATTTCTAGTTCTGTGGTTATCCAGACTTCTCTCAATGATTACTTTGCCCAGGCCCTAGACTACAAAAAAAAACGTTACTTTTATGCTGAAGTGGTTTTTTCGCCTCATGTTTTTATTTTAACCTGTTTTCTTATAAAAGATGTAGCAGAAAAAATAGAAGCAAAGAATCCACACGGTAACGAGTAACGCCTCTGTCTATTTTTGAATCCTTAGTGGTTTTTGTCTCTAGATTTTCTCTTTCCTTTATGACGGAAACCAGCAAACAACAGCTTCTTCTTTTTCGTGTGGCAATTTACATTTCGAGAGCGATTTCTCTACACAAAGACTGAATTTTTGGCAATTTCTGTTGCCTCTACTAAATCGCCCACCCTTCAAACTACATAACCATACAAATTGGTGAGTGGTCATGTAGCAATTTAATTTCATGTTCTCCTTGGCCGCCATTTAAATCCTATCAGCTTCAATACTTCATTTGCATTCAACACTGTACTATAAATAGGAATAATGAATTCTTAGCTTCTGATCCCTCTATAAGATGTACTCTGAGGCAGTTTCTGGAGCGTGAGCTTGTGAAATGAACCGAGAACCACGTGTCACTTGTCCTGTCTACATTCTGACCTATAAACCTAGTAAAAATATTAGACCTAGTCAAGTTGTATGACAAGGACTAGGATTGAAATGAACTGAAAGCTTTATGATAAGAAAAACTTCGTACGTCATTTCAAATAAAATGACTTAGGCGAGTTAGATATAATAAAATATATTTTAAGATACTTAAATCCATTTCTCTACATGGAATCAGCATTTCCTGTCACTTCATGGTGCACTTCACTTCAATTTGACAACCTGTCAAAAAGGTCTCCTTAGAACGGCCGCTTTAAGTGAAATTAATCTAGCTTAATCGGAGGTATTAGGTTATATGATACCGTATTCATCTTTTTATCTGGATTCTTTCAGATTTTGTTCCAGTTACTGTTTGGGTAGTATCTTAAACTAGCTAAGAAAAGTGCATTTCATTGTTTTATCTTATATATAATCCCTACAGCATAGTTAATACATTAAACAACATGAATGATTTAGATTACAAAATAGTGCAAAAGGCGATGTGTATAGAAAGTTCAAAATCATTAAACAATACTTTTTAAAGCAAACAAATACAGCAATATTATCGTCAAAATAGACCTAAAGTAATTAACACAAGTAATTATTTTCGTTCATAAGAATTAAGCGCAACGCTTTGACTTTCGATTAAAGATAAGTACAAATTAAAATTAATAAACTACACCCTTTTTGGTCTTTTCAACGGTAAAACCTCTACAATGCAATTCAAGACAGAAATCCCATTTTAAATAATATGATGACGGTCATAACGTGAATAATCGTAAAGGGTAACGTAAAAATTTTAAAGTAAAAAGTTGGAGTGCTGCATGTTACCTGCATGGTGGATTTATGTTTATGCATGTGCTCATATGCGAGACGTAGTGTGGCCACCTCACTTTTAATGATTTACGAGATAATGACGACTCTAGACTAATGCATGCTTTACTGTGACAGACTGTGACACCAGACTTATACAGGGTGTTAAATAATATGGCAGGAAGACTGTATTTATATGATGTTTGAATTTCCTTGTTACTATTTATTTATTACCAGTGATTTGGAAGGGTATATAATTCCGAATACCAACGCGTTTGATAGCGTAATTATTAAAAACAGTAAAGTGCGAGTCGTATTCGCGACACTCAGGGTCCCGTACAAATAGGCTAAAGAGAAAAAAAATTATGATTCACTTTTATATTTTTTTTTCTACAACGACATAAATTACACATAACTTGTGAAAATTTCAACTGTCTAGCAAATCTAACAATAATATCTATTATTGTTCAGGTCAGTCTGATAACGGAAACATACAGTTTTTGCTACGCCCTGTATACAGTGTCTCACAAATATTTTGGTGTCTAAGGCACAAGAACCCTCTACCTGGCTTTATACAGAAGGTTTCTAGGCAACGAACTTTTTGCGCTATAAAATAATAATTGAAACAAAACTGTATGGAAGTTTCAAGGTTTAATTTAACTAAATTAATTATCCATATTGACAACTTTATAGATTGATGGACTACAATTGTTTAAACTGAAGTTAAAGTTATGTGAAAATGATAGATGACTGTTTTTACTCATTGATTTTTCGTTTTAATATATAAATAATTAATAAAGTATAAATTAATTAAATCTAATATCTATCAGTTTTGACTTTTAACATGATTGAACGATTTCCTTTGTGAGTGTGAAAACGGTTTTTTTTTTAATTTCGTCAAAAAACAATATTTTAGATCAGCTTTTTCTCTACCTTCTATACAATGTATTCAATATCTAAACCCGACTAAAATCCAGACTTTACAATAGAGGCAACTGCCCAATCATCATCATCGTCATCATCAGGCATAGGCCACTCTCATCTGCAGCAAGGTGGGACGACTATATTCGTAAGCCAGCGGGCATTTATTGGAGAAGGAGAGCTGTAACAGCGACATTACATTAGAAAATATCGATAGAGAGACTTTTTTTCGGCTGTGAAATCAACAAATGAGTCCTTCCACTTTGGGTTCAGCGGAAGGAAGTGTCCGACTTCTACTGACTAAAACTCATCCACTTTTCTTCCTTTGCCATTCATAAACGACATCCATGTTAACCGTTTCGGACAATCCCACCGCCCCGACAGGTATCAGGCCCAAAAGGCACCCTAACTACCCAATAACATATGCTAATTTGATAGCCCCAACTAAAGTCCAACTGCCAATCATATTATTACCTAGTTCGTAAACATTCTCATGTTATGCATACACCTGATCATCAGGCACTTAATGAAGTTACTCCAAACTTTGAAGTTCCCGAAACTTCTCACACTCCGCAAGGAAGTTTCTCTGTCATTGTTCGGCCACTGCAACTGGTTTTCAATTAATTTTGTATGTGACTTGCAAGGCAATGTCCAATATCCTTTGTGCCTCGTAAATTCGTTATTTTGTCTGTCTTGTGTTGTCTTATTGGGTTACATATACGAAATGTTTGCATATCTCTAAGGAGATTTCAGTAATATGGATCATACTAGAAATTTCTTTAAGAAACTATGAACTACGAATGTAATGGGCCAAAATAAAAAGGCGAAGAGTAGGATTCCGAATGAGATGGCGTTCGCGTTGCTACCTGAATGCATACCACAAATAATGGAGTGTAAAAAGCACCCCCTTTAACGGCCAAGCATAAATAAATAGTCATGGGCCAAATTTTTTAACTATATTATTTTATTTTAGTTAATTAATTCATATTTAAGACTATCTAAAAAGCTCGATTGATTTTTCACGAAGTTCGATTTGCTACGGGAAGTGGCAAGTACGCAGATCATTTTTGTTAAGACCTTCTTCCGGAGCCTCGCAATGGGTAAGCCGCCGCTGGCCAGAGGTATATAAACTCAAACAAATAGCTAAAGTTATTTACTGGCAAACTGAAACTGACTGATTTATGAAGTCATGTTTTTTTAGTTCTTTCACACTATCTAGTTTATCACAAATCAGTAAACATAATTTCGCTCACGACTCTGTAAACCAGGTAGCTTTAGTCTACATCAGTAAGTACGCTAATTGTCCATCGAGTGAGAGATAAAGCAAGCCTCCATGGGTCAGCTATTCCCCTTTAGTTTGCAGTCAATCGCGTCCCACGTAAACATGTATTCTAAACAAGTGGGAGGAAGACAGCGCGTGGGAATTGACACACGGTGCAGACACGTATCATATTCACAAACAGGGAAAATGCAGTCTGAAATTGTGAGGACCCCCTGGTCCTTCGAGGTTAAGAGGTCACCAACTCTAGGTAGGGACCCTTCCCTACCTAGAGTTGGTGACCTCTTAAGGTAATATTATTGCGTAATTAAGTGATGCAACGGCTTACTCACGCGTATTTATCAGAATTGCCCGAGTAGTTCCTTAATCATGGGCAGACGCGACGGCGTTGTTAGGAGACGAATTCCTGGTAATATAGTCAAGTACGTAAAGACCACTCTGCGTTACGAGTCGCGGGTTCGATCCCGCTTATTACCAGCATTTACGTGATTCACGAATGCTTGAGTATCTAAAAAAGTAAAAATATAAAAAAAGAGTCATAAAAAACTTTTATTGAACATTTTCTGAAATATTCGAACTCAAAATATATTTAGGTATTTAATTTGGATTCAACATCACTTTTCTTGTTATTTTACGAGAAAAGGGCACAAGAACATGCGTAACACAAAATCAAATGTCAAGCCTGAATAGGTTTTAATAAGACTTTGTAAACAGACGGGAAAAAAGTTATTTTAGATATACAATGTACCTGTAAGCCGCTGGGGTATAAGCAGAGGTGTTATAAACCTGTTATAAAGCCTCCTTTCACCTCCTATCCTATTAATAACAATAGAATATTAAAACTCTTCACCGATAAACTTTATGCCTCGATAAATATAATTTTCGTTGGTAGGTTAGCGCTGTGCTTGAAAGACTAGTATGTCAGTTGTTAATATTTAAAGGGTGATGTTTTATAAATGTAAAAAACCGGACAAGTGCAAGTCGGACTTGCGAAAATAGGCTACGGAAAATAAATCTATTCAAAAGTTAAGCTTTCAAGTTTTTGATCGTTGTTTAATCTTGTTTTTTATTTTTATTATTTATTTTAAGTATTTAGCTATAACGGTTCAAGCGACACGGTGACAGATGGACAGGTAGACAGCGGAGCCTTAGTAATTGAATTCAACTTTTACTGATTGATTACGAAACTCTAATGGCCGTATCAATATTATTTTCATTTCGTTATTACAACCGATAATTAAAATTAATATCGGGATTAAGCAACATTCCTACTGTTATAGTCCAGTTTCCTCTTTATCATCACTTAAAAAGAAAACTCCTGGATCCCAGTAAAATATATTTGAATAATATATTAGTATTAAACAAATGTATTCTTTGGATTGGTTACCAAAGTTTTTTGTTAATATTAGTGTGGCGGGAGTTATAAAGGTCGGTTATATTATTAAAGTAAGTAAGGACTAGACTTTTACCTTTAGTTTACTAGAAAAAATGTGGTTTTAGATTGTAAGTATATTTAAAGTTAATATCACCATTTTTTTTTCATTTAAAATGACCACTTATAATACCGGTTCTGGTCCAATTACATTTTGGAACCGCGCAAGTAAACACTTTTTTCTAAAGCGTCTTTTTTAGGCCCACCAGATTCATTTCATACATTTGAAACATCTTCAAAAAATAATCTGCGGTTTATCCGGAATTCAAAGCCGTATACCCGGAAACCAGATGAGGATAAAAACCTTATTATTTACCTTAATTCGATACAGTCACATATGGAATCTTGTCTTAAGACAAAGTTACTTAAAACACTCGTGAAACACTCCTGGCTGCTTCACACATCCGAACTCAGGTAGAGCAGAATGTTTTCTAATTTAAAACACTTACATACTTATGTGTGACTTTTGAATTAAAGTAATACGTCAAGACAATGAATGAAAGAAAACAAGGTGTTCGTTGAGATCAATGAGATTGAATTAATGATGACAATCTTTGTCAATTTGTTTACCTAGTGCAGATAAGGCAATTGCACGTGACTTTTATTTTTATTTATCCATTTAATGAATAAAAAGATTTTTATAAAAAATCATCATTATAAGTGTAATAAAAGAGTTTTGTTGGCTAGCAGTCAAAAAATCACTGGTACTATTTTTGACACTCGCCGTAATAATAATTGTTTGGTACAGAGTCTCGCGGTATAAATGACTTAGAAATAGTAAGGGTCCATCCTGGTACTTTAAGTGTGGGTAACGTTAAGACAGGGACCTTTAATTCAAGTTGACTTGTAATATAGTGCAAGGATAACACCTTTTGTAATTGTCTTAGTACACAACAGCTTTTAAGGCCCATTTCCGTAAATGAACAAAAGTGTATTAGGTGATAATAATAAGCTTTGTAATAGTATTTTTTGTAGTAATGTTTGATTAAATGCCTTAATGCATTTAAGGTTTCCTAACTCGATATTTTTTTTTTAATAATTGTTGGTTTCTTTGTATGATAGATAAGTCAATCATTAGTCAAACAAAACAGTTTAAAAACAAAAACCTACCTATTACGGAGGCACTGTTGTCTGTCCATATTCCAAAAGGATGTATCTCATTAACCGTGATAGACAGATGAAATTATTACTAATGATGTGCTTCTACTGCTGCTATAACTACACTAGTTGTTGCCCGCGACTTCGTCCCCGTGGGTAGAAGATATAAGTTATGATTTATACCTGCCCTGATTTTTCACATTTTCCATTGTATCTTCGCTCCTATTAGTCGCAGCGTGATGGTTTATAGCCTAAAGCCTTCCTCGATGAATGTTCTATTCAACACAAAAAGATTTTTTCAATTTGGACCAGTGCAAACAAACAAACAAACTCTTCAGCTTTGTATATTAGTATAGATATACCCTCTGGTTAATTTGTTTATTGCCTATTTATTGAACTCTCAGTGTCGTGAGTCCGACTCATACTTGGCCGTTTTTTGTTTAATGCGTTGTGTTTACATTCAGAGAAATCGACTTACATTTGAATGTGGAATTTAAACCCAAAGACTTTTCACAGTTTTTCTGTCGCAAGCTGGAACGATTTCACGACGACTCTAAAACTCTTTTCAATTTCATTTATTTTATAAAAAATATTCCATTATAAAAGTAAGTGGAACTATCCAAATATACGATCACATGTGTCCAAATATATTGCATCAACAAAATATACTTTAATTAGATTCAAAATAATTATCTTTAAGTAATGAGTTTAGGTGTTTATTAAATTATCGTTTGGGGGGACATTCCGCTTTGTACGACCTTCTGGTAATTTTAATTAATTAATTGTAAATGTATTGGTGTAATAAGTTTGAATGGTAATTAACTCATAGAGGTGTGGTTTTGAGGTTACTCCATGATATTTTGATAGTATATTAATATACATATTATTTTTATTAGATATTAATGAAAATAATATGTATATTAAATATACTAGCTGTTGCCCGCGATTTCGTCCGCGTGGTTTAAAGAAATATGTTAAGGCTTTTTGTTGTTTTACACATATTTTCAATTATGCCTCGGGAACTACTAAAGAAATCGGGATAAATGGTAGCCTATGTTCTTTTCTAGATCAAAGATTATATGCATGCCAAATTTCATCCAAATTGGTTCAGCCGTTTTTGCGTGTAAGGAATTAAAGAATAAGTAAGGATTGTATGGTGACGAATAGTTAAGCTTGCCACAAGTCTGCTATATCGATCACAACCACTCTACATAGAGTGTAGCGACAAAGGAGATGAAGTATTGAATATTTTATTCTTAAAAAAATATTTATTAGACTAAATCTGAAGCTCACTTTAATGTTAGATATTAAAATGAACCCATTTGAAACAGACTTTCTCACCAGTTACAAAGGTGCTGAAATGTCGAACCAAAATTTAATTAATAAACGCGTAGAGGTATTATCTAACTTATAAAACCTGGGCAACAGCAAAATTGTTGACAAGATTTATATTTGTACGAAAAAACTATGTCAGTTTTACAACGATATCGCTGTCGCGTTCTCCAAGTTAGATAATAAAGACCTAAAGACCAGAAGTTGCTAGCATGGTTGATTTTTAGATTCTGGGGTTGAAGCTGTTACATTTAATTTTAATTAAATTCCATTATTATTGACTGACTTGTGTGTGCTTAAGGAGTGTTAAGTGTGAGAACGAATAGTATGCCCTGGCGATCTGCAGTGTCCTAGAAAAGTAAAATAAAGCATTCAACTTGGCCTATCGCGGTCCATGCTAGAACATAGGCCCCCTTCAATATATTATTGTAGCCAACATATAGCTAGGGTCTTTGTAGATTTCTCTACAAAAAAGGTACACTAGTGTATATGAAGTAAAAGAAAAACAACTTCGATACCCGATATATTTATTTTATTTCATCCATAACGTCGACAGTGGTAATTAACGAACTAATTATATAATGGGTATCCAAACATTCAGTTTTTGAATAATTTATCGCCTAAAAATATTTTATAGTATCCATTACAATATTAATTACATGTATGTATGTAGAGAGAGTATTTAAGACTCCAATATATCTTTATAATTCCATATATGAAAATTGACATGAATAGGTAGAATGTCCCAGCCTAAATTAAAGAATTCACTGACTATAAGACTCGCCTTTCCCCTTAGATAAAGTGAAGATCACATCGAAACATATAGAAACATGAATAAGAATCAAATCAAATCTAATACTAAATACATTTAGTCTTGTACCTCTTAAATTACTCTGAAACTACGATATCATTGGTAAGGATAAGACGATTGGCTTCGTAACCTGACCGAGTACAAGTTTAAAGATTTTGAGTATCTAACAGATGGTAGTATTAACAGCTGTATTTCATAAGTCGCTTTGTCAAAAGACGCCTTTAAGTGTCATGCTGTCTCCATCACCGTCTAGTGGAATGTAGAGACACTAACAGAACGTTAGCCGAGGGTTGTCAACGATACAGCTGAGTTTGCACTCAAAGTCAAAATTATGAAGAAAACAGTTAAATCTACATGAGTATATCATTTTTTATGACTGAAGAAAAAAAAGTTACAATAACAAACATTAATCTACATTTTAGATATAAAGAGTATCTCTATGGACAGACAATTCTTATGCCATCGACATTATACTTTAAATTATTTACAACAATCAATATATCCGAACAACAATACCGCTTAAAATTAACATTTAATGAAGGAAGGATTTTTTTTAAGTTTTTTTTGTTTGCCAAGATATTTTGATATCACAGTAACGTTACAATTTCTGTAACTGAAAGATAATAAAAGGCTATACATAAATATGAAGGCTGTAACAGATAAACAATACGTAGATACTCCAGTTATTAACAATTAAATATGTTTAAACCACGTTCCGCAGTAGTTCTTCTGATGATAGCATGCCGTCCTGCGAACAAAGTCAGGGGGTTAGGTTAGTTATTCGAGTACCGTTCAAAGTGGAGTCAGACTAGGTGTTATGATGTCTTTTATTAATAATTAAACATCTTTTATAAGTCTTCAACAGGTTTATTTTAATATTCAAATTGTTAGATACACAGATACAAGGTAATGCTCTCTTATTCCATTATCATCAACTAACTACTCTATTTAATCTAGGGAGGTTACTATTCTACCATAGACTATGAACCATAATAATCGATACTCAATATTCGACTAACCATATAACATCCTTCCCTTTTACATTATTTACTTGAGATTATACTGAACTACTGACTTATACATTTACTATAAGAACATTTAAGTTTACAAATCAAGTTACTTCCAAGCTAGATAATTAATAACAATTTCTTACTGAAGTTAACTATTAAATTCACAAGTGATGAAGACTCTTATTTTTTCTTAGTTACAATCAATCATATGAAAATACAAACTTCTTAATTATTAATTAAATTCTTATTAATCATGTAGATCTTACTGATGTATCAACTTATTAATTAAACAAAATCTTTAAGATAACCTGGTCTTTTAATCAATCTACCTGATCTGGATGCTCTACTACTTGATGCATCATTATTAGAAATAACTTGCCCTGAAGAATCCCTATCTCTAGGTGTCACATTAGTTTGTATGTCATGTCCTTGAATCTTTTGCCTCTCTACTTCTTGTCTCTCACTAACTTCACAATCTCCTTGATCTACTACCCTGCTCCTATCATGATATTTTCCTCCTTTAATCAACATTTTCCTATTCCTAGTTAAAATATTTCCCGACTCATTTCTTACTTGGTACGATCTAGGTCCACTACCTTTCCTTATCACTACTCCACTCTCATGAGGTTTCTTACCATTCTCATCCTGTATTTTAACAATTTCTCCTTCTTTCAACTCTGGTAAGTCTCTACTTCCTTTATTATAGTATTTTTTCTGAATTTCCTGTTTATTTAAAAGTTCTTGTTTATGTTTGTCCTTCCTATCCTGTTGTAAATCTAATTTTGGCAGAATTGTCTTAATGTTTCTATTGAATAACAATTCTGAAGGTGATTTCCCATCTGTTGTTACAGGAGTGTTTCTATACATTAACAAACCTAAGTAAATGTCTTTCTTATCATAAATTAGCTTTTTTAACAATTTCTTAACAGTTTGTATGTATCTTTCTGCTAATCCATTCCCTTGGTGATGTTTTGGACTTACTATCTTATGTTTAAAATTCCATTCTTTAGCAAAAGTTTTAAATTCACAGCTACTAAATTGAGTTCCTGCATCTGTATAAACTATATATGGAATACCATGTCTTGCTAGGATTTCTTTAATACTGTCAATTGTACTTGTTGCATATAAATTATTTAATGGTTGTATTTCTACATACTTACTATAAGCATCAACAATCAATATGTATGGTTTTGAATATAGAAAAAATATATCTATTGACAATATTTCCCATGGTTTTCTTGGAACTTCTTTCTCAATCATTGATTCTTTCCTATTAACATTCTGAAAACTTTTACATGTGTCACAATTTTGTATCAAATCTTCTATCTCTTTATTCATATTTGGCCAAAATACTGAATTTCTTGCTAATACCTTGGTTTTTTCTATGCCTAAGTGTGCATAATGTATTTTCTCTAATATTTCCTTTCTTTTTGATTGTGGTATTACTATGTTTCTACCTTTTACAATTAATCCTCTTATATTACTCAACTCATCTCGGTAACTATAGAAAATTTTTGCTTTACTATCTATTAATGACTTATTTTCTGGCCATCCCTCTAAGATATATTTATTTACTGCCATTAATTCTTCATCTTTAGCTGTTTCTAACACTAATTCGTTAAGTTTTTCATCTGATATTCTAAAACTTTCCATAATCATGGCTACATGTGTTTCTACTTTTAAATCTGAATTTTCTTCTGTTTCTGATAAATGTGATCTACTCAAATGATCTGCTACTAATAGTTCTTTACCTGGTTTATAATTTAACTCAAAAGAATAAGGCTGTAAAGCCATTCTCATTTTTTGCAATCTCGCTGGACATCTATTTAGTGGTTTAGAAAAAATTGCTACAAGCGGTTTATGATCAGTTTCTACTTTGAACTGACTTCCATACAAGTACTGATGAAACTTAGTTACTCCATATAAAATTGCTAAACATTCTTTCTCGATCTGACTGTATTGTTTTTCAGTTTCTGTCATTGCCCTAGAACCATAAGCTATAGGTTTTCCTTCTTGTAATATGACACTACCTAATCCTGCTTTGGAAGCATCAACACTCAGTATAATATGCTTACTCATATCAAAATAACTCAAAACAGGTGGTTCAATTAATAATTTCTTCACATTCTTATATGCTTTATCTTGTTCAGTTGACCATACAAAAGGTACATCTTTCTTAATCAATTGCCTCAATGGTGCTGTTACCTCAGACACATTGGGAATAAATCTCGCAACATAATTAATCATACCTAAAAACCTCAATAATTCTTTCTGAGTTTTTGGTTCTTTCATCTCTACTATAGCTTTTATTCTGTTCTGATCTACCTTAATTCCTTCTGTTGTTAATACATGTCCTAGGTACTTAACTTCTTTCTTTTTAAAATTACACTTCTTCCTATTAAATTTAATATTATATTCTTGTGCTTTTTTAAGTACTTGTTCTAATATTCTGTCATGTTCAGCTTCTGTTTTAGAATGTATCAAAATATCATCTATATAAAGTTCTACTCCATCAATATCTTTAAATATTTCACTAAATACTCTGTGAAAAACTTCTGGACTTGAAGCTAAACCAAAAGGCAACCTATTGAAATGAAATCTTCCAAATGGTGTATTAAATGTTGTTAAGTTTTTACTATTATTTGATAATTTTATCATCCAAAAGCCTTTATTTGCATCTAAGGTACTGAAATAATTACTTCCCTTTAACTTTGCTATTATTTCATCAACATTAGGTATCATCATTTGTTCTCTTTTAATTTGAGTATTTAAATATTGTGGATCTAAACAAATTCTCATAGCTCCATCTGGTTTAGTTGTCATAACTAATGAACTTACAAAATCTGTCGGACCTTCTGTCTTACTTATTATACCTAATTTTTCTAATTTATTTAATTCTTCCTTTAATTTATCTTTCAGTTTAAACGGTATGTGCCTATTCCTCTCAATTTTGCCTTGCCAACCTTCTTTTAACTGAATATCATACTCATAGTTTTTTATTTCACCTATACCCATGAAAACATCTTTATATTTCTCTAATAAGTCTAGATTTTTAGCCTGAATACTATCAACTGTCTCATTATTTGTTCTCTGAATTAAATTAAATTTTATTAAAGTAGGCAAACCTAAAATAGGTACATAATTCCCTTTACAAACTTGCAATTCTATTTTCTGAATCTTATTATTTATTTTTACTGCTAGTTTAATCTTTCCCAAAGTTTCTATCTTTTCATTACTATAAGTGGTTAATTTACAATTGGTTTTGTCAAACTTACTTATACCAAATCTGTAACAATCATTCGCAGATATAACGTTACATTGTGCACCTGAATCTAATTTGAATTTTAAATTCCTATTCAACTCGGTGAAGTATACATACTCATACCAGTTTCTTTCTGAATTAACATTACTAATATTAATAATATACATATCACACGACTCACTATCGCTGGACTCACTTTCTTGAACAGCTTTTACTGCATCTCTTGCTCTGCATTTTCTTGCGAAATGGTTCATCTTTCCACATTTCTTGCATTTCTTCCCGTAGGCTGGGCATTTTCTTTCACTATGTTGAAAGCCGCACCTCGAACAGTCGAACTTCTTTTCTTTCTGCCCGTCTCGTTTCTTATTCTTATCTTGATTTACATTTTTCTTCTTAATACTCTGTACTGCATTACTCATTCCTGGTTCATTAGCAATCTTTTTAACTTGTTCTTCCGCTAGTTCTGCTGCTTTACATATTTGTATTGCTTTGCTTAGTGTCAAGTCGCTTTCTCTAAGTAGTCTGTCTTTTAATCTCTTGTCAATAATTCCTGTGACTATCTTATCTCTTAGCATTCTATCTGACAGATTTCCAAATTCGCATTCTACGCTTAGCTTCTTTATATCAGTAAAAAAACTATCAAATGTTTCGTTTTCTTTCTGGTTTCTGGTGAAGAATAAATGTGAATTGACACTTTCATTTTTTCTTGGTATGAAATATTCATTAAATTTCTTGATTACCTTTTCGTAGTTGTACGCCTCATTTTCCTCAAAATCGAATGTTGCATGTATGTCCTGGGCTTCCTCACCCATACAATGCAAAAGTAACGCTGTTTGCACTTCGCTAGTTTCATTCTTGGCTCCTGATGCTAATCTATATATTTCAAATCTCTGCATAAATTTTTTGTATTCCTCCATAGATAGGTTTTTTAAGCCTGTAGGGGGTTTTAGTCCCATAATTCCAGTGGATTTCATTTTTTCTTTTTGTGCAGACTCCGCCATTTTCTTGTTTCACTTTGCGTCTTTGTTTTGTACAACCAACTTGCAGAACTCGGAACACGTCAGCGTATCTATTTGAATATGTCACGAACCTGATTTCTTCGATTACGCAGCGCCATGTTATGATGTCTTTTATTAATAATTAAACATCTTTTATAAGTCTTCAACAGGTTTATTTTAATATTCAAATTGTTAGATACACAGATACAAGGTAATGCTCTCTTATTCCATTATCATCAACTAACTACTCTATTTAATCTAGGGAGGTTACTATTCTACCATAGACTATGAACCATAATAATCGATACTCAATATTCGACTAACCATATAACACTAGGTGACCGAGAAAAAATTGTAGAGCAAAACTTTCCCACGTAAATGTGAATGTTGAAAAAAATCTACAATAAATCTAAAGAATGAGTTTTATACTCGAATGTTACCGGGTTTAAGGGCTTGAATAGGACAAAAAAATCATTTTATATATTAGATGATATTGGAGTAAAACTTTGCTTGTACTATGAGTTCTTGAATCAAGTTGCCGTTGTAAAGGAGAGGCCGCTATGAGCTACGTATTACTCCAGCTGGTGTCCTCAACGTCAGTAAGTTGACGTTAAAAGAAATGAGCTCAAAAATGTTCAGTTAACAAACCTATAAAACTTGGAGACCTTTCTTAATTTTTACATTTTCAATCAACATAAAAATCAATTAAGTAGTTAACGTAAGGCTTGTGTAAATATTCCTAAGAAATTTCAAGTAAGTGCAAAAGTTCGTGTGTTGAAATTCGTTGATTTTGTGAACAACCAAGTTTCAATTACATTGGTAATTAAAATCTTTTGCCAAAGTACATACCAACCTACTCATAAATTTCAACATTACAAACTTTTGGAACTTTTTGGGAGGTACTCTTTCGTAAGGAAATTTAAGTTGCCCTTTTATGGTTGCTACAGGCATTAATCTTTTAATGTTTCTATGTTTAAAGCCCGCTATTGTAAGGTAGAGTTCCTTACGCTTTCTTGGAATTATCCGTGTTGTCTTTTGTTTCCCAATAGTCAGAGGAATTGAGTCGGGTTCAACAAGAAACGGTTTCAGTTTACTTAATACAAAGCACTCAGAGTTCTAGAATAACCAATATAGGTGCTAACGACGCGCGACGGTACACGCTTTAGAAAATACTTTTGAGCAGATATTTTGCTTGTTTTATCGATAATAGTGGTCTTAAGAAGGGGATAGTGATGATACCGTAGTTGATTCATTTATTTGAAGTTTATTTGTAGCCCTAAGGCTATCTAATGAACTTATTTCAGTTATTGAAACCTTCTTGATAACATTCAATTCTTGTAAAACGATGTGTTTTTTTTAGATATTTGTAGTTGCTAATAGCAGTATTAAATAACAATACTTAGTATTAGTATCATGCCGTCTTTCTCATCATCCCGTAAAATGTAAGAGTCAAATAGACATCACTTGTCAAAGTATCTTTCTACAAAGTAGGTTTTAGACGATCAATAGTAACTGTTACTTAAAGTATCATGGTTTAGGTGTACCATTTGCATGAAGGACTATCTAGAAAGAACGCGTATTGTCCATCGCTTAGGTACAGGCAAACGCTATGTAGTAAGTGGCTTGAAGCAAGAATCTTCCCGTGCATAATAATTACACCTTACGAACTTGCGTGTGTTTTGTAAAGTTAGATTTATGTGACCTAAAGTCCTTAGATGTAGTTTAGACTTGCAAGCTGACGTGGCTTAGATGTTGCAATATGTGTTATGCAGTTCAAAATATACATTCTAGTACAAATATGTTTATCTGTTTCTTTGAATATTTGGTTTGGTTTGTTGTGGTTTTGCGATGGTTGACAAGTCTAAATTTAAATTATTCTTGTAACAAGCGACTGAATATTACAATAGTAATAAACTAGATCATTCGTAAAAGAGCTTCTGTTAATTTTTGAGTTCTGCAAGATTTTTTCATTTAAACTTTCAACCAAATTTATCTTTACCCTATGTAGCTACGATCAAAGTTTTTCTCCTTGTGATACAGATTCAGTAGAGACTTTTAAATTTTAATTTAAATTCTCAAGCTTCAAAGCGATGCGGAATCAAATATTGACTCTACGTAATATTTCACTTCAAAAGAATTTCCTATCCTCCCACATTTAATATTTATGACACATGTTCTGTGACACGGAATATAGGCAAGTAGATGGAAAGGGCATGTGTCACTATTGAGAGGAAATGATCAAAAGATCCTTCTTTTTCTGACAGGTTTAAATGAGTTATACTTGAAGCTGTATTTTACTTTCCGCTGTCTTGTATTTTTTTTTCACCTTTTTGCACAGATGAAAAGGAGCGACTAAAATCCAACAACAAATGAATACATATTAATATTTGGCTGTACCGCTAAATCTTAAAACACGGCCGTTGGGGTTTTGTAAACGAGACAGCTTAATATACGTCGTAGAGTGGCGTCTCTCTTCAACACAACAATGGCGCTTGGTTCCAGTACAGCGGCTATGGTGGGGCATTTCCATCTATTTGTTTAAGTTCCATGTTTTGTATTTCTGTAGTTAACCTAGCACCGCTTTAATTTATATTTTAATAATGAGATGCCGCAAATGAGGTCGGATATTCATATCGATGACACTTCTGATTATAACTTATGGATACTATTTGTATGTGTTTTCATTTGGAGTATGTAATTAAAAATACTTTGTGTTGTGTCGAGAAATTTTTTTTAGACATGTGAGTTATAATGCATGATTACAAGTCGAAGTATTAAGTCCGCAGCAAAAATTTTGAAAATATTATTTTAATTTATTGATTATATTTTTATGAATTCAAACAATCCAAGTTAATAAGTCGAAATAATTCTTAGTCTTCATTTACCAGGACTTATAAAGAAGATCACCCACTACAAGCTATAAAAAAACTTGTGCAGTATTGAGTTGGTGTATACGTGTAGAAATATAGTAAAAAATATTAAAATTAAATATTTACCTGATTGAGATCAATGAATTTGCGAACAACAGATCGCGCGAAGTCCGGGTTGGTCAGCATCTCGTTTACGAACCAGTCCAGGGGAATGCTGTTAACAAAAAGCTCACATAAATATAACATTTAAATAGCCACACTCCTCTTCTAACGATTCTAATACATTGCTGATTGTAGGACAGTACTAATAAGTGTTGACCAATGCAATGTTTACGAAGACTCTACAAAATTAAAAAAACAGCACAGCTAAGTCCAAAAGTTACGTGTTATATGTATTCTAAATTTCGCCGAAGACACAGTTTTCGTGTCATGAGTAAAAAGGGTGTTACCACGATTGTAAAGGCGCACTTATTTTCGATGGCACAGCAGAAATGTTCCGCGGAAACATTTGGAAACTGTCGCTCGTAACCCCAAATAACGTTTGAAGACAATTTATTATCATTTAGTCTGATGTTAATATTAATATTCACATGAAAAACTATTTATGGAACACATTTCTGGACTTAAATTGTATAGAATCGGATTAGTTTTCTTTATTTATTGAATCCGCTACGGTTGGTAAAGTCTACGATGTGTAGCTTTAAGTGCTACGATCGTAGCACAGTCGTAGCATTAGAAGTCTAATACAGAAATTAATGCTTGAATACTACTTATAATAGGTATGTGTTGAACAGTATATTCGATCGGTTTACTTTGTCTACGTCTTACTAATTAAAAATAGGCTTTTTCACAAACGTGTCAAATAATCATAATTATCGTTTTTTTATGTCATTGTTTAGACGACATCATTTTATTTGGCTCATTAACGTGAAATGTAGTCAGCGAATGTGTCTTGTTAAGTTGATAATGTTCAAGTCATTCATAATTTTGCTGTTGTTAAGATCATTATTTTGGAATTTGTTTAGGTGTTTGATTTTAGATTATGATGAAGAAATAAAAATGTAGACTTACAAAAATTTTATTTTTTGCACACTATTGTTTTTTATCTTAAGTCAATTTGTAGGTATGTATTCTAGTTTTACTAAAATGAAATGAAAATTACAAACAAATACGTGAAGCTACTGTATTCTACATTCTACTATATTCTTCACAAAATGATATTAGGTAGTTTCGATTCAATAAGGTTAAAAGGTGCCAAAAAAGAAAATCTTCGTTTATTTTTAACCCAATATGTAATGTCTACTTATGAAAGTAAACAAGGGCTATGTTTATCCAAGTCAAGAGGTGGCTCGGATTGCCGATCCGATCTGCAAATTCGCAGCCTTATCGGCTAAACAGAATGGCGGGGGCGATTTGTTTGGCCCCAGACTTATCCCCGCAAAGCTCACTTACGGAAAAGTTCGGGTATCTATACCAGGAGTTTATTTCTATTACTCTTTTCTTGAAGAAATTCGATACAAAGTTTTGGCTAAGTAAAAATCGGTTTAATTCTTATGGTAAGTAATTTAAAAGAATGGCTACAAAATATATCTAAAAAACGCTTTCAAAATTCATGGTCTTGTAATAAAAAAAAAGATTTTTCTGCTTATACATTACAATACTTAAATATACAACAAATTCTATTTACGCCTACTTATACTCGATAAATATTAGTTTACTTTAAAGTAACGAAAATCACCGAACAAAATCAAATCTACACTGGACCTATCTACCAAAAATATCCCCTTTCAAAATGCACTGAACAGAAAGTAATTATTTATTTATCTAGATCTTGTATACGTTCATAATGGGATGTCCCACCTTCCCAGCTTTTAACCACAACGCCGATCTGATCAGCATCGGAGCCTTACTCAGCAAATGAGCTCGCCCACGCTGCACTGGACCACAATCGAAACAGGTCTAATGGATATTACTACTTGATTTTTAATTAGATTTGTTTTATCTTTTTTAGTGGCAAATTCTGATGCATAGTTAAAATATTCTATTATATAGATTTAAAAGCAACATAATTATCTCATTCTCATCACAGCAGTTTCAACAATTAAAGAATTCATACATAAGATACAATTTAAATTAACATTTATCGATTAATGTTTTACTACCTAACCAATTCATAACATTTGGTAGAGTCAGATTCTAGTTCTGCGATTATCAAACTAAGATATATCACTGAATATTTTTCAAAACTCGACAGCGTCTCTAACCTTCATAACTTAACTCATTTCTTCATAAGGACGTCTGGTTGTTGTAACTGTTTAAAAATTACCATTTAACAATGCACTTAGATTCAAAACCGCTGTTTCTCGAAATAAGAGTTACAAAAAAAACCCTCGCTGAACTCACCCCTTTGTTTAATTAAATAAATCGTCACGTTGCTTAAACCGCTAACCATTAAATTATTATCGAAGTAAATGTCGAAACAGTAATGTTCATTTGGAAATTCCATAATTAGTTTGTCGTACAATTAATCGTTTTAGTTAATAAACTTGTTCGTATGGTTTCACAGCAAATTAATGGGAAATGATGATTGTTCGAAAATGTTATCTGATTTAGAAAATGACTATGTTTTAAGTTCGGATGGTTACTGTTTTAACAAAGGTTATTATTCACTAAAGTCTCGTCCGACAGTTAAAATCGATTTTAATATCGATTTAAGTATGCTGTTTTTATCATGATAATCAAAATGAGTAAAATCATTTATATCAGATTTATTTGAGTAGAGTTCTAAATATGAGACAGTAAGTATGAAGTCTAGAGTGATCCTTATGAATATTCATGGAGTTTTAACGTACCTTAAAAACAAATGATATCTAATTCAGTTACAGACACTTTAGCGAGTATATAAAAGTGCATTTTAACGTCTAAACTTTTCAGTTACATTCTTAGATAGCCTACACCTTAGATACCAGCTTAAGTAGCTTGAATATCACCAACGCCTAAGAAAGCTTCTTACAATTTTACAAAGGAACAAAACCTTTTCTAATACCTCCAATACCTGGTATTACAGCTTCTAAAGTACATAAAATACGTAATACTACCTGAGAAGTTATTCCAATTTCAATTCTCACGGATCTATCAAGATTCTCCAAAGAGTAAAAAGACACCTCAATTCTTCAATATAAATAAAACACGCCAAACGGCACATACCCCAGTGTTCTCGTCCGCCATTGTGAAAAGAATTATTTAAAAGTGTTTAAAGAAAAGATGCGATTTAAAATTGGAATAGCCTTTCGGAATAAAATATTTGACCTTATTTTAAAAGACCTTTTTTTTTAATAATGTGTGAGCAATGTTCTTGAAAATAAATGCGGGATGAAAAGGAAAGTTTTTAATAAAATTGCGAGTTGAAAATGTTTATAAATACTGCTTTCTCTATTCGTGTACCTATACGGAGCTTTTGTGAGTAAAAATGTTTCCTATATAATAAAGGTTATATTTTATATCATGAGTAGGTGTAGTTTTTAATTATGTTTCTGGTTTTTAAAGTAGTCGTGTTCTCGAAAATCTTTTTTTCCACTTTTAACAAACATGACAGGATACAAGCTTAAGTATCCAATAATCACTAATATGTTCAAAAAAATAGTAAAATGGCCATACTTTAACAAAAATATGTACCACAATTCTCATGTTTTTAGCACATGAAAACTACTTGGACCCTTGTTACTTCTAATAATAGTCGTATTATAGGATAAAACATGACTTCCCTGTCAATATCCAACCAGTGTGTGCCTAATTTTGGGCCGAATAATATAATAAGGCCTTGTTAGTGTCACCTTTTTGCTGTCAATAAACTATGCAATAGAAAGGTTTGTTGACAATTATTTGTCTTGAAGCTAGAATGTTGTACTTGAATTTCATCTCTATGGGAAACTATTTAGAATCCAATTTACTGTGTCAATTTCATAACATAAGGTTGGATCTTTTTTTTCGTTTGTAGTCATTGATAAAATAATCACTCGATATACCAAATTATTGCGTTTATTTTAAAACATCTTTTAAGTTAACAATCCTTTTCCTTCAAAAACAGAAGGAACTTCAAAGAAAGATCGAAAATTCATAGCACTATAATAATAATATGGTTGGCCAAGATTCATCGACTGACTAAGCACAGAATTGTATGTATTTTATAGACTTATTGAACATCAATATTTACCTTTCGAGAGTCTTCTCATCACCACCTTCCTGTCCCTCCCTCTCGGGTGACTCTAGCATCTCCCAGAAGTTGTCCAGACCGTACACTGTGGAGACAAAGCTATGTTATAAAAGTACAAAAAATTTATATATGCACTCATAATTCGTACAAAAACTGATCGTAAGATTAATTCTTGAAAATGATGAGTTTAGTCAAACAAAAAAAAACTTGATGCTTTAGAAAGTTTACGTTATTTTTACATATATTTACAGTTAGCCTGATCGCATTTACTGTTTCATCGGATTGTCCAGTTCAATGGTAGACTAGAAAAAAGTTAACAAATGTATCGTTTTGTTTCGTTGAAAATCTAGGCTTTCATGCCACCTTTAGTACCAGACAATTCAACCTTACGTTAAGTTTTTGAACAAGAATGAGAACAAAGCCGTAAAAAACAATTGAACTCAGTATTACATTCGATTGTTATCAATATAAAGCACATTATTTCTTACAAATATAAGCTGGCTTCAGTATATAAAACTCGGCCAAAACGAGAATTGACTGAAGCGAAAATATTCATTAATAATATCACAAATGAGAAAAGAGCAAATCTTTCCTCATTTCCACCTCACAATGACACATTCACATGACGTAATAAGCAACATTAATACATCTCATCATTGACAATAAAAGCTTTTTATAAGCACAAGAAGCTAAGAGGCTCAATCTTTGCTGAAATGACCTCTCATCATTCTATTCATAAGACGTTAACAAGAGTCAAAAGGAAACCCCTGTCTTCTCAACACACGAACATAAATACAGAGTCAACAGTGCCTGTACTGTGAGCACTTGAGGTAGTGTCGTCGCGAGTGTGGAAGGGAAACGGCGCGATACATTGCACGTAATGGCATCTCGCTCGCACAACAGTGACAGATCCTGTCTTGAGATTTCATAGTAAGTATGTACTAACTACATGAATAAGAGCTCAGACATTCAGGACAGATTCATGTCTTACGAATGAAGAGATATTCTGGTAGACCCTCCATCTTAATACAACCCCAAGTGTTACCACAAATCGTAAGATAATGTTTATATGCTCTCTCTTTTCTGTCATATTATAAGAGGAGGAAAGATAAAACATAATCTTTCTTTTAAAAACGTTTTCTGGCAACGCGGTTACAGAATAAACGCCACTTAATTTTAAGTCGCTGCACCTTTTGCATCTCGGTTTTTTTAAGAGAAATGAAGAGATATTCTGTAACGACTTAAAATTAAATTTCGTTTTTTGATATGGGTATCTATGTTTTTTTCTTTTTGATATTGACGGCACGCCACTGTGAACGTGTTTCGATAAACAAACATCGCATGTTTATGTTGGTCCACGCTGTCTGGCCAGTCCCCTGAGGCTTTCATTCGGTCGATACGAATATTTGTCATATAAACAACATTTCTGCGACTTCAAGCCGGTTTCCAACGACATCCAAAAGTCACTGATAGTGTGATTTCATTGATATTGGATCGGGGATTATCTTGAATTATACCTCCATCGTTCTTTGCCAAACGGGCTCTTTTCCCGTAGCCCCGGGCGATAAGTACGTTTGAGTTGGGTCTGAACGTCCCCCTGGTCACTCTTATTTCTTCCTCTGTTAAAATGCCAAGTCATAGGGGAAAATTAATATAAGTTGTCGAAAGCGAACAAAGCGTTATCACTTATTTATTGCAAGCGTTTATTTTATGTTTTAATCTTTTCCGTGTTTAGCTTTAACTTGTCGGTTAAATGCTTTTTGAGAAGCTTCGAAGCTCTTCAGCGCTGCTTAAGCTTATATTTTACCTTCGTCATTGCTTTCGTCATTACCACTCCTTTTGCCAAAGTCATAGGCTACCATGAGATCGCTTTTGGGGTTAAACTTCTTGCGAGCGTGACCCTCAAAGCTGTTTTGGTCTGTCGACACATGATTCTAGTTAGACATTGTTAAAACATCACCAATACAGTCATGATTATGAAAAGCACACAAAAACAAAACTAGACACGAGGATGAAACTATTGAACGACTTCCAAAGTTTCAATACAACAGGTAACATTTCTCGCACCATTATGAACGAATTAGTTTTCAACTTTCAAACGCCAGTTGTATTTCAATTCATTTCGAATATTTTTCTGAAGTTGAAAACACGCTCCTGTGTTAAGAGAGAATTGAATGCTTCGTTAATTAAAGACAAGTTTAAATAAGTTTTTGAAATTTAGTTATAAGTGTGTTGAATGTACATTTTATTCGAGCACAATCTCGCACGAATGTCATTCGTGTCTTCTCTCTGAATAGAGGAGTTACCGAGTCGCTTACTCGTACGTCAACCTACACAAAATCGAGCGGTAACAAGATTTATATCCTTCCACAAACACCTGCAAAGCAACACAGCTCTGGAAAGGGCCTGTCCAAAGGCTTGGAACCAGTTCCAATTGGATTTAGCTTTCATTGCCAAACACACGAGTGACTGTGCTTAAGTCTGTTACGCGGTCTGGGTTTCGTTAGCTTCGGCGATTTGGCCATTCAGGGAGCGAGGTCGGACATCCAGCCAGGTTCTTTGTACCTTCAGTCTCGGTCTCCGGGGATCGTTTACCGAAATCTCTCGCGACCCCAACAGTGGGACTCTTAAACGTGGGCGTGCCGCGTTGCGCTCGGCTCGTCGGCGTATGTTGTTCTACGTCCCCTTCGGGAATAATAATGTTACGTTTCTTAGATTTTTTACATGAATAAAGATACAGACAGACAGAGTACCGACGCACGGCGGCTACTTACAATATAAACTTATTTACCTTTCCCTAACAAATAACAAGGACATATTGTTACTTTGAATGTCACTATCCCGTCTTCAAAAGACTATGGTAATCGCCTGTATTACGATTCAATACCACAGTCAAACTTTACATACGAATACGCCGAACAATGACAAGTGAAAAGTTGCACAAACTTGCCCTACAATTGTTGATTTATTTGAATTTCAATAAAGGCGAATGTTAGCGGAATAAAATGTACTCCTATAACAAAATTTTCGTATTATGCGGTCCATTAGCGACGAACCTGAACTAGTTATAAGTTGACGGGTAAGATGGATGTCCTATTATGTGTTAAACCCACTCTAGGTTTATCAAAATTTATACCTAATTACAAAATGCATGATTTTATTATTTAATTATGTATAGTGAAAGTCTGACGAGTTTATAAACCGCCTGCGCCAGTATTTATATTACAATATAAAAAAAAAAAGTTATAATTTAATAGAACGTAAAATGCCATTGAACAATTTTTAGATCTATCATTTTAGAAATGATTATAAAATATTTACAAAAGCATTTTACTGTAAATTCGAAATGTTATTGTAACTCAGTTTAATTAAAAGGTCTTAAACAGTGAGTGAGGTAAGTACCCTAAAAACAAACTTTTAATTAAATATCGATATGAACAGACAATAGTTTTGTAAATAGTTATAGTAATAATTAAGGAATTCATTATTGGACAAGAACCTGATTTTCAAGTCGATACTTGATGTATTTATCGTCATTTTCTTTCAAATATTCTACTATCTGAATACATGTAAATTACAAACGTAATATACGAAGCTTAAATATGATTAATGAATTCACGAAATGTCCGCGTTCTATTTATTCTCAATTACTCAAAAACTTTTTTTTATCATTAGAAAATGACGCTTCACTTTAAGAGTCATGACTACGAAACAGACCACGTGAAATAAAAATCTTTTTTTGCTTAGAAGTTCATTAATACTGTTAAAGTTAAAAACGAATAATCCTGCAATCATCTTAACCAACCTGAAATAAAATTGTGTATTAAACAGCATAGTGATTAATTACATGGACAAAAACACAATGGAAAAAAACAAAGGATAATTGAGAAAAAAGGTTTTATTGTACACTAATAAGGGATAAAAAAAAACAGAGTGATTCAGAAATAGGCACAGACATTCACATCAAGATCTTGTACAAAACGTGAAACAGCTAAGATGGTTTAAAAATAGATGAAGGGAGATCTAGGACAAGCCTATTTAATCCCAGATTAACATTTGACTGATCCACGAATGTTTTTTCTAAGTCAATGTGCCTACTTTGTGTTCGTATGTGGTTAAAATGTTTCTATTACGAATCCATAGTTTTTTAAATGCCGCCCGCCCCAATAAATTGAATCCTTGTATCGCGGGGACTGGCAAAAACATTCAAGTCACAAGCGTAAAGACACCCAGACTATGCACAACCATTTTTGGAACATAAAAACGCTTGTCGTGCGCGGGAATCGAACCCGCGACACGTCGCGAGTGATACTGTGAGTTTTTCGTGGTAACCTCAATCACTCTATCTCCAGTGAAGCAGATTCATAATTATCCATCAAATAACCGTAAAAAAACTGCTGGAGAAGAAACGCCTCAACAAACTTCCTATCAGGACGCTGTCTTTCCGTTAACAGCATAAAATAAAATCAGAAATAATTCAATATTCAACAAAATCAAAAACTATACAAATTTTAAGGCAACATGATACATATATTCATCATATATCTATATTCCTGTTTAAACTAGTTTATGTTACATGGTACTCACGTTCAGCCCGGGTGTGTGGCCTGTCACGCTTGCCGAAGCCCCTAGCGGTCATCATCTCGACGTTCTTGAAACCGCGCGTCGGTCGCTGCTGCTTGGTGCGAGCGATACGACCCTCGGGAGCCGCGGCCACCACGCAGAGGCAGGCCGCCGCCGCCACCGCCACAGCCAGATGTATGGAGATATTCATAGCTGGAGACAAGGAGATAGAAGGGTTTAAGGGAAAAAAAAACTGCTAATAAGTCAAATAGAGTTATTTAACCAGTATAATCAATTGAGACGTCTTTACAGGCGAGAAGTGGATGTGGTCGAGTCTGGACGAGGACGCAGGACCGTAGAAACCGACACGAGAAAGGGGAGGCCTATGCCCAGCAGTGGGTAAAGCCTGTGGATGATGATGATGATTTCGCCTTTGGAGATGAAAAAACGATGGTAAAATTTTAAATTCTTTTTTTGGACCAAATCCGCAGCTTTTGCGATAACTACAACATTTTATCGTTTCTGTAATACTCATTGTATTAAATTTCTTTTAGTCGATAAAAATCAGCAAAAGACCTCATTAACTTAACCTGTAAGAGAAAATAATCGATAAATATTTTTCAATAGAGAAACTTCAATTTCATTAGAAAAAAATACCAAACTATAACGTTACGAAGCAATTACTAATAAATACATTTCGAACACAATTCCATCACTTGATCATTTTGAAGTTTTCTTTAAGTTAGTTAAGGATACCCTTTAAATACTCTACAATGTCCTAAGACAACACTTGTAGGAAGACAACTCCAACTCAATGTCAAATGAATAATAATAGACGCTTTCATAACATTATTCGAACTCCATACTATCAAAAATAATCTATAAAAAGAACTTCATCAAAGCAAAAATCTCGACAATCTAAAAGTATTGCCCTTATAGTTGAACCGCGACTGTTCTTGTTCTGTTATATGGTTACTAATGACTCAGAAAGGATAATCCAGTTAAAAATAAACGAGCCTAAATATTTTTTAGACAATCCCTCAGAAATAGGGTAATGTTTTCATGTGCGTTAGGTGCGTAATATGATATTCGATCCCTTGTTAAAAATAATGACTAAGTTATGTTTAGTAAGTATAAGCTTTTTCCGCGACTTTACCCGTGGTTGCCGCTAATAGCAGGAAACATAGGTATTAAACGAGTAAAAAGGAAAGACACAGAATTTCAGCTAGGCTAGAGGAGCTCGTGGCTAAGCTATAACCGCATAGGTGAATCGATCACAGGTTAAGCTATGCTTGACGCGGTTGGTCCGTAGATGGGTGACCATCTTTGTCATAACGAGTTCCTCCGTGTTTCGGAAGGCACGGAAATCGAATTGGAAATTGTAAATTGTGGGTCCCGGCTGATATTCCTACATCTTTGACAGTCGTTACAGGTAGTCAGAAGCTTGAAAAAGTCTGACAACCAGTCTAACCAAGGGATATCGTGTTGCCCAGGTAACTGGGTTGAGGAGTAAAACACTGGTACTTACTGAAACCGGTTAGACTGGTAGCAAAACCCAACAAAGTTGGGAAAAGGCTAGGCCAATGATGATACAGAATTTCAGCTAACTCTAAAATTGATCAAGCCGTTTAAGTGGGAAGAAGTAACAAACACACATTATCACAATTTTTCAAGTCCTATAATAATTAGACAAAATGACAAAAAAATACGAAAAAGGTATCACAGAAAGAGATCTCTACAAACAATTGTTTCTCACTTAATTAACACTCCACAAAAGAGATTTTAGTCTGTATTTAATAATACCAAAACGTGAAATTCACATTTGGCTGGCCAGTCCCTATCTCATGTAAATCGTACAAAATGCTAATTAGAATCCAGCGAAGCCAGACTAAACATAATCGCTAAACATGTACTAGATAGACGCTAAATTTAACATTGTTCTGAATAATCTTTACTAAATATAATTATCACAGATTTTGGGAGACAATTAGTAGTATTCTGATGTCTCTGAAGGCAATTCACTGTCAATTTATTGATGTACAAAAAAGTAGATGCAACAGAAATAAAGGGACAATAAAATATTGCTTGGTGACGACTAGGACTGTTCGAAGTTATGTTTTTGCGTTTGAACAATGGGTAAATTTATTTTCTAGATTTGTAAAGTTTAATCTAACAATTTCATTTTTTGTCCTGAGTCTGTGTGCATGTGACTTCAATGTTTATGAAACCACCGCGACAAAAGGATTAAAATCCTTACTCCGAGAATTTTCATAAAAAATATTTTAATAAAAAATCTACTTCACAAATTCACCACGCTCTTTATAAAACATCACGGCTTAGCACAAGTTCAACTGATTTTATGTTCGTGTTAAACATCAAAATTATATTTTTTTTAATAATTGTGTCAAGTGCTGGTAGCTCGCAAAAGGTAAGTGTTTTGCTGGTATTTTAATGATACTTAAGGTAAGAGCCTACACATTTTTACGTAATATTAAAATATAAGAGCTCAATTAAAAATGTTATTGCGTAAACCAAGCACCATTGTCATATAAATGATAATTATGCTTTCGGCTTACTTAGTTCCCAATATAAGACGCATTTTCTAAAAACAAAACGAATTAAAATTTCGAATTCTCTCTATTATACTTTTAACATTTAAAATGTTATTACATTTTTTATTTACTCTCGCACAATTTCACTAACAAGAAGCGCTAATTCATTTACAAGTCACAAGAAAGAGCTATATAATTCAAACTCAAGCACACACGACATTCAGTTCTAAACCCTTGGGTAATTACCTCTCCGAGCTCAAAGGTACAATTCAATCTGTTTGCAACGTGTCCCAAACTTGCATGTAATAGGATGGCCAGACAAACAATGCTCCGTGTCACCGGCTTGTCAGGCCCAGGGTGCTTACATCCCCCTCTAAAAGTAATATAATTCAATGAGTGCAAGTAGGACAGCACTAGATGATGTAGAGCGGTATCTCTCTTCCGCAACAGCAATAACGTTAGACTAAGAAGTCGTGGTAGACCCCATACCGGACCGTACATCGTACACGGCGAGAAGCCCTAATCCGGAGCTAATCTAACGGTACATCCGGATCTAAATCGCATTATACGATACGTCGTCGGACCGTTTAACCTGTTCTGTATGTTTCACCCTGAGTGAGAACAAGTGCAATGTCTAGATGATGAAG
Source organism: Trichoplusia ni (assembly GCF_003590095.1). Taxonomy (NCBI): domain Eukaryota; kingdom Metazoa; phylum Arthropoda; class Insecta; order Lepidoptera; family Noctuidae; genus Trichoplusia; species Trichoplusia ni. The sequence continues at coordinate 9,615,027 of NC_039492.1, forward strand.
TAAGATAGGAAATAAGGCAACTTTTGATGTATTCGTCCTAATAAGCATGAATGTATGTCCGCTTTATTATTTCATCATAATCTCTGAACGGCGAGACTGGTTCTGGTGCAAAATTAGGTGACCGGGCCCTCCAATACATAAACATGTCGAAGAAAAAAATATCCAGTGCCAAAACGTCCCCATGCTTCTCCTATACAGGGATGACATGCTTTGATGATCACAGCTGATTAAAGTCATGAATAGATATGAACGATTAGGCGCATGACGGCACAAAAGAATTGCGGATACATTAACTTCAACAACTGTAAAGAGAAAATTAAAACGACTCAAAAGGGAAAGTTTTCCTTAGTCCAATTTGGAAGTTGTTATATTAAACAAAAAACTGTTTAACTTTGTACGGAATATCAACAAAAGATGGCGAAAAACGGACGGGTTATGTTTCGTCTCGTACCAGCATTTCACAATGTTGCCAGCTGAACTAAATATTTTTCCCTAAATGATATTGCTCCGAACCTCCTTAAAAGGAAATAAAATTGCAACAAACAAATGAGTAACATTCTTCACCTAAAAATATCTACAAAGAGAACTGATATTAAAAACGTAACAGCAATCTTCCAACTTCATAAAATATGAACCTGAAAATATACTGCAATATCTTAATATGGAGACTAAATTGAAATTGCACCTGTCTACAACAAATTTGTTGTCATTTTTTAGCTTGAATGTTGCAAAGTAATAGTTATTACTATTTTAAATTGAAGCAAACAAGGAAGTTTGTAAACGAAATATTCATTATATGAATTGCAGAAACGGAATATATTTCAAGACAGAATATTATAAAAGGTCTAATATTGGACCATGAAACTGCAGTCCTTTTTTCTCCTGCAACTGGATGATTTATCTAACTGTAAGCAATTTGTTCTGAGTGAAATTTCTGTGCTATTTTCCATGGTAATTTCGTATGTATCCTTTAGGTTATACCAAGCCAGTTTGTTTACGCGTCTCATGAATATTGATAAGGTTTCTTTTCAATATTTTGTACATGATCCGAACGAATATCAATGTCAATCAAGCATGGATTAGGAAGGATCTTCGAATAGGCACATTGAAATGGGACACCACACATTATATTTTTATAACCATTCAGTTTCAAAAAGTATGGCATTGCAGACCTATTAAAAATCTTAAGGTTTTGAATTTTGACACCTAGAGCGTCAACAATCCAGAAACTAGAGTTTGAATCATAATCTATCATTAAACAATATTTTTGTTTCAACAGTTTCATGAATATCTTTTTTACCTTACTATTAACTACATAAGAATCTTTGTCACTCTCATTTTCATTACGTCATTATCGTCATCTGACTGTGATGGTGTTTAACTAGGAGTAACTGCCTATCTGACCTTCAACCTAGTAAACTGGGTAACGAAAGCGATACCCCTTAGTAAGTCTAATTTCATTACGTATGCTAAGAAAAAATAAACACGTAATTAATTTGTATGCCATATGAATTAAGACGTCCTCTACCCAATTTTCTGGTAACTGAGTGCCCCAAGAGTGGTGCCACAAATAAGAGAATTAGAAATTGTTTCCCGAGCTCAATTGGGAATAGACAACAGAGCTTTATTTATTTAGCTAGTTAATTGCAGATTCCTGTAATCGGTGAAATAGTTTGGTACACAGTTAAATAGGGTTCAGTTAGAAATTAACTTGTAGTTGTCCAAAAATTATTAGCTGTAATCTATAAGTTCAGTGTGCAGAAAATTATATAGTCGACGTTTTTAATTCATATTTTACGCACACTTTCTTCACATTAATCTAGTAAGAATTTCTCTATCGTAGGTTTTAAATAACATTCGAAAATCAGAAAGATTTTCCAAAATCAATAAATTTTCAAAAGAGGCAAAAAAGGACCAGAATCTGTGTACTTATTTACTGACCAACAACCAGAAATCACGATAAAACTAACACTGAGATATAATCAGCAGAGTGGGCGTAGTTCAATTATTGTTCTATTTCTAACAGCGACCTATCTAAAGCCAAATAAATTATTGCTTTTCGATACCGATGATCATACTGAAAATCTCAAAATTGTTGGCAACTTGCATTGTGTGGAGATAGAGCTCCCACGCTACGCCCCCGTACTAGTTCACTAGTGGTTCTTCCTATTATTTTTACATGAACCCTTCTAGCCATATGACATTTCTACAATTGTAAGCGAGGGTTATAAGCTAAAGTCGCTAAGCCCACTGAACGTGATGTGTCGCGGGTTCGATCCCCGCATAGGACAAGCATTTGTGCGAAACAGAAATATTCATCCTGATTCTTGGTGTCTTTGCGCATGTGGGTAAGATGGTTTCAAAAAATCATTATTGCTGGAGTTTCTTTTTATTTGAAAAATGAGAATACAAAATGCTGATATGGCGATAAAAGGTCAACTAATCACGTCATTTATCGAAACGAATTTTCATTTTTACCCATTTAAGCGCTTTCTACTGTCGTTAACAATTTTATTGTTAAAACTTCACTTGGCTAAAGGAGCAGAACACATTATAAATTGCAATAAAACCCCTCGTGTCGTAGTATACGCTTCGGATACGCGAGGGATCTCCATAAATTGGTATAAACTGATTTGAGGTTATAATGCTTAAATCCCTATTGGCAAACGTATTGGTAATAGCAGTTTGTTCTTATTAGACCGGGAATTGTATTGTCTAAATGTCAAATCTTCGAATAATTTGATATAATGGTGAGTAGTTTCGGTTAAAACTGGGTACAATGCACCAAGGACTTAGTTTTACACGATTTAGTTAATTGACTCAAAGCCTTATGAAACTTAAGGTTTTAATGCTCATCCAAAACAACAAATAAGAATTCCTACAAATCAAAACCGGGGTTAAGGGACGTTTTTTACTTGGTAATTTTGATTGGTGGCCATTTAATTTGAAATATTGTTTTTCTTTACCCTATATGTGCCTTTAATATCGCAAGTCCGCTTTGCATTTGCGAAGTTTATGTTTTTATTTACTTTGATAGACAATTATATTTTTCAGTATTAGGTCTATTCCTAAGAGTATATCTGTAAGAGTGTACAGGATATACGTCATTTCCGAAAATAACCTCCTTTGATGTACCAAATAAATAAATACCTTTTCTAATCTCATATAAATCTTCTTCAAATTCTAACGCAATGAATTAAACTAGTCAAGCGAATATCTTTGAGCACATAAGAGGAAATTTATAATAGAATAAAATGCGAGTTTATGAAAAGAACTGCGTGAGTATATGTTTACCTTGTGTGGTAAAAAGTATACGTTTCACGAGATTTAAAAGGTTCACGTTGTTCAAACTGAATTTTTCTCCTTTTTGAGGTCGAATTCTCTTTATCTATTAATAGAGTTAGGTAATTTAGGTATAAGTTTTAGCCACTTTTCGAGGCAAGTCTTGGAGGAAAGTTAATATAATGAATATATTTATAGTCTCTTAAAATAGATACTTTTCTAATTCTATCCAAGTATAATCCTATCCGTCAATTTTATTATCATTCTCTCATATTCCTTAAATTTGGGCAACTAGAGTTGTAAATTTATTTGTTAAAGAGTCGATTAGGAGAACTCAATTGAAAATTTCGTACTTCAAAAAAAAGTAAATAACACTCAGACATTTAAAGATATTGTATACACAACTCTTTATTATTTCCGCATTTCAGTAACATAGAAGCCATATGAAGGCATGACGTCCGTATAGAAAATGCAACACATAATGGATCACTATTTATAACTTATCAACCTAGACTTAGAGCTTAAAAGGAAAATCTTAGGTATACTAGAACATTAGATCATCTGCCTACCCACATACGACTACCTGTCTTGATATAATGGCGACGAACACGTTTCCATAATACGCTATTCGGATTGTCTTAAGCTTTAACCTAAATTTTACCAACATAACATTTGGGAATTCTTCATATTGACCATGAGTGTTCCAAACCGCACTCAATTTCAAATTATTGTTGAAAAAATGCTTAGGAAAACACTAATAGTGTCATATTAATCCAATTTCTATCCATTCATCGGCCATTTTAAATAGTATTTACTGAGAGGTATCAAGAATCATCTTGATAAATCAACACATTGATAAAATAATGACATGAAATTATAACAAACTTCAACCAGTCACTTAACCTAATATAATTTCATAAATAGTTACCGAACGCTGGCTCTATCAAAATTGATTACGCAAATATACTTATAATTACTCCTAACTATGACACATGGGCCGTTAGCGGTGTTTTTGACAAGTATGGGCAAGTCCGGTCCCCGAACTGACAACAGACAGCTGACTACGCCCTGTCTATGAAACATGTGCTTGCTTTAAACGTAATTGGAAAACTTAATACGAATAATAACAAATTGTTACCCTAGTAGGTTTCAAGTTTTGCGATGGAAGAGGTGATTGTCAACCTTTTTTTGGAACGAATTTATATTATAGGTTGACACCCTATTGCTCAAGTCATAATTAAAAAAAAACCTATGTTCTTTTTTACAAAAGTAGCAATGGCGGTCTCTTCTAGTATCGTTTTTTTTTTTTTGGAATGTCGTAAATTTTTATACCAATTAAATCTTGATAATGTTGCTTTTCACCTTTTTAGTTTCCATTCACCCCAAATGACAGGTTTTTTTAATAGTAATTCGGAATTGAAGTGTAAGTTATTCATAAGCTGGTGTCTAGTTTTATGAAAGCTTTGCGTTGGAATGGGATTTATCCCAGAGGTCGTGTTTTAATTAGTTTTAACACAGTCAGTAAAAAAGTTAGATTGACAAATGTAGTTCGTTACTCACAAGAAAAAAGAAGAATAAATATTTTTAACCATTAAGTAAACCTTGTAAAAATATTAAACCGCTTTTACAGTTCTTTTATTAAATGACTTATCAAGCGAAAGACACATTATAATTAAAATATTTTTCTTTTATTATAAAATTATGACACTCGAAAATTTTTCTTTCAATTTTCAAATTGATAAAATGTTCGTTAAATTTTTTGCAGATTTTTCATCTTAACAGCTTTTTTGTTATCTCAGGCGGGATTGTCTTTTAGGGTCAAAACGACTTATGAAGAGCTAAAAGCGTGGAATTTACGAAAACCGCCGAAAACTTAAGACATTTGTCTCATTTTGAATATCAAGTTATGCGTAATATAACCATTAATCTCACTTACAAATTAATTTATAAAACAATTTCTTATTGAAACCAAAAAGTACTTTATTTCTTTTGTTTCTTTAATGACAACATTTATTATCTATTTTGATAATTTCGAATTTATAAGTAGTGCAAATATTATTATCAATTTTCAACAATGTGTTTCTAAACATTGGTTTTTAATAAATTTTACCTGACCTCAGAAATAGGATACGATTTCTCTTACAATTTAGTTCTTAGTAACATCAGAGAGCAATAACTTTAGAAAAGTGAGAAAAATCTCGTGAAGGCAACAAATAGTTTTCTTCGCAGCAAAGACCGAAGTTGATAAACTGCAATGCTAGGTACTAGACAGTCGCTTCACTCGCAAACCATTTCTTCCAAGTTAAGAAAATACTTCACTTTGTAATAAAAGATAATATAATACCATCTGAACAAAATATCTCTGTTTCAAATGTGAAAGACACTCGTTTGCGTGGGATTTTAATATAAAATAGTTTTACAGTAAAATACCGAAGATTTACAAAAATAGTTATAAATTTCCTAAATCCAAAAATAGTTAAAAACTATCTAAAACGATAACCATCTTCCATAGCAAAAAAGATCAGATTTTCACGAACACTTCTCAATAATCCAAATTGAAAATCAAATAGGTAATATTATTCTAGTCAAGTCGAAATATTTCTATGCCGACAACGTTTACTTTCGGTCGCGAAAATCGGATTATAGACCGGCCAAGAATTTTACACTACGGATCATACATAACATAGCAAATCACTCAATATCGCATACTACCGACGTCAAACATTTAAATTTATGATCGTATAAAATTGAATTGGTATAGGTTTTTATGTTTCAGTTTTAATACTATTAGCGGTTTTGTACTGTCGCTCCGTGATACTGCGTCATTCAGTTAAAGTTTAAGTTAATTTGTATCAAAACGGCGTATACCCAAAGGGTAAAACTGAAGCCTATTATGTAGGCCCCACTGTCTGTTGTAAGTCAAAAATTGAGCTTAAGTAACGGTTTGTATGGTCATAAACATGAGGAATTTACCCCTTTTTGTAAATTTGTTTTTCTTTGGCTTATATGTACGGAACCCTCGGTGTAGCAAGACCGACTCACACTTGACCTATATGAGTTGGAATTAAAATATTTTAAAACTAAAATATGTCTGCGTACAATGTTCTCAGGCCTATTCCACCGTTAGCAGTGTTTAAAAACTTTTGAAAAAGTATTAAAAAAGCCTGATGATAAGAACATTTCAAACCGCAATAGACAAATTTTTGCTCTGTGTAAAAACATAACAAAATATTTTATTATGATTGCGTACACTTATACTTAACATAAAACTTGGTTTTAAATACTTTTATGCTTTCTGACTTGTCAAACAAAAGATCTAAGATAATTTAACTAAAAATTATGGTAACCCCTCATTTTAGCCTGGATGTCTTTATGCATGCGACTTGAATGTTTGTGAAAGTCCCCGCGACGGAGGGATGAAAATTCCTAAGTGCGGGGGTCACATTAAAAAATAATTGATACCACAGTTTTGAGCATTACGCTTGACTCGCTTTGACTTTCAAACAGCCTAATTCGAAAACCTACTATTTCCATTTCCAAACATCATGAAGCATACGTTTGCCTATTTTTCTTTTTTAGGCAGAAGTAATTAATCTTCCCGCTTCATCAACTAAAGAATCTAAGAAACAGTAATCATATGAAGTGGTAAATGTAATTTGCTGGCCATTAACGAAGTTCAAAGCATACCCAAAGGAAAAGTAAAAGTAATTAATGATAATTAATATATACCTTCAATTAATGGTAAACAAAAATATGGCGGGTACATAAACTGCTGCTTTTATCGATTCGGAGACAGCAACCAAAAGTGTTTCATTCAATTAGGACTCCATTAATTGTTGCCAAGTAACGCATTACATTAAATTTATTAAGCGAAGTACGCATGTCATATTGGTGTTATTTTAAACGTTATTTATTTATGAAACGGTGTGTTATGAGTTTAGAGAACGGTCATTACTTGGAGCTGTTCCAATTTAGTTGATGTCTGGCTGTAAGTTGTTTATAATTGCTTGTTCTTTATGAACTTTGGAAATTACTAATACATTTAGTAATTTATATGAAAGAATATATCATAGAGGAAAAGGTGATGTTTCTAAAAATGGTGTTTTTTTTACTAATCTTCCTATACCTATTTTTGCGAATTATTTGAAGCACAAAAATTCTAGACAGCAACGTCAATTTGCTATTATTAAGTCAAGATAATTTCATTATCAATAATTACAAGAATTTTAATTTGTTTCATATTTCAAGATGTATATATATATACATTTTGAAATACCCAGTCAAGTGCAAGTCCGTAGAAATATGTTAGGGCTAAACCAAAATGCTATGTAAAATCGCCTATAACATTTTTGACTGTACCGCTGTATGACCGTATATCGTGAACCGTAGCTGGACAGTTGCAAACAAGCACTAATCACATATTTCTATTACCGCGTATAAAAATATAGACTAATAAAAAAATATCGAGGCTAAGCAACAAGAAGGCTTCAAGAAAAGAACTTACAGAAAATGTTCACTATTACGAACGCATGCTGTAAAAAAATACGCTGAACCGTACCACAACTTACATTAAACTCTTAACGTTAAACGAGCCACTCGACACCGCTTCAGTTGACTTCAAAACTCTCAAGTTGCAAGTATTTTCAAGATAAAAGCGAAACAGATACTGCATTCGCCATTCAGCCAACACGCGGTAGATCAAATCATTTTTCCACGCGACGCTATGTATGCGTGCGATTTTAACAAGACAGCTTTAATTTGTGAGTGAAAAACTAATTAAAGTTGGTAAAAGGTTGGAAAACTACATCGCTGTGTATTTATAAAAGTGAGAATAAAATAAAATATGCTTTATTTTACAGCATAGCAGTAAAAATATTACATGAAGTGCCTGACAACCTTTGGATTGACAAGAATCAATCTCTACTAATAAATGTGAATGTCAGTTTGTTTGTCGATTGTCATGAAACTTTGAACAGATGTTCTTGGAGGGATTAAAAATGACATAGGGTCTGTTTTAATAAACTTAAAAAAAAATTATTATGCTTTAAAATGATATCAACTAATAATAATGATATGACTTTAAAATGTAAGTTTAACACGCATGTCAAGAAAAGTCAGTATACTAATGTGAACTATACTTTACTCTGATTCCAGTTCCAATGTCTTAATTCCTTTGAGCAATTAAGACGTCCAATTAAATCTCTGCGGTTCAAAATCTCGAATTAATTCAATCATGAACTATTCGAGTAAACACTTCACTTAAACTAACATAATGTTTTGGACCATTTAACATAATTGCGAACTTATTCTTGAACTTTCCAAACTATTGTTCTGACAATCGAAAATCAAAAACACCCCTGGTTTCACACATCTTTGAAAGAATAAGGCAATCTGTCCCGAAAATGTCTGAATATAGACATTATTGAGCCACGGGGAAATATATAACTTTGTTTATGCTAACATTTGTACTAAGCCCTCCGCTAGGTTTGTTTAACCAGGACATAACAATAAAAATTGAAGGCAATTACAAGGGATTATAAATTATAGTTCAAACACAAGTTATTTGTGTTTACAAAGTAAACGCAATGATAGATATATTACTGTATTCCGTGTTGTGTTAACCTCAAAATGGCCGTCGTACATAATCCTTCGGAAACCGTAATTCTAAACATTATGTACTTATTCATGTTTAATGTGTGAGATTACGGTCCGAAACGCCGCCAATGAGACCTTAGGTCCCTATTAATGGGATTAAATTTAATACGTGCTAAACTAGATTGTAATTTACAGTTTTGACCTCAACACATTTGCATAATTTATAGATAAATTGTAATTAACTAATTAATTATGAAATTATTCGTTAAATACAACCTTTATAATGATGCAAGTGAAACAAAACTTAAATTACGTATAAAACTACCTACACAAGAAAATTTTCGTAATAAACTTTTATTAAGTCAAATTCAAAGTGATTCAAACTAAATATTCCTATTTTAAAAACAAATATTGTCAAACTATTTCAGGAATTCAAATTAAGATCGAGTCTCAAACCGTCTCGTCTCAAGTATTTGATATTAACACGTTTGCAAAGTTTCGTGAACGGGTTCAACTGATCACACGATGACGATACGACGGTATTAAACATGCTTAATCAATGGTACACTTGCGATTCATCCTGTCCCGACCGCAGACCACTAATGAATTGAGGGTGGCTACCACGAAATCCCAAAGTAAGATTGCTACAAGTTAAAGAGCGAGAGAGCGTTATCCAGCGTAGAGCAACATCTCGCTTCCACGCCGACAACCATCTTTAGAGAAAAGATGGTGGTAGTAGCCCAGAAATACAACCTCCTCGAATCAACCTTAAAGGTGTCAAATCTTGAAATACTCTATACAACCTCACAATGAGGTACTATTAATTATATTTCATAACAAACGCCATGTCACCGTCTGGTTAATTGAAATTTCTAATACAATGTGCTGGATGAGCTGAGCCAGCGATTTTTGAAACACTCAATTATTTGTTTTCTGTTCAAAATGCTCATCCCTGGGGAGGCTTGTTTTGTGTTTAACGCTTGGTTTGCGATATTTAATGAACATTGGTTAATTAGAAACGGTAAAAAGTACCTTCAGACTGTGTTTAGCATGTTATTTACTAAGAGAGTAACCCTCGGAAATATATTCTGTAAATGCCTAAAATCCTAAAATATCACCAACAATTTGCAACGTACGTCACTCAATTCTTTTTCCGATCTCGTTGTAATACAATTTGCGGATGCTTTCATTGTCTCCCCTCAAAATTAGGACGACTCAATACCGTTATTAAAGAGTGACGTCACGAGAATGTACTACAACTCCAGTCCCTGTACCGAGAGCTCTTAATATACGGCTGTGTCCACTGTGGAAGGGAGACAAGACTATGCGAAAAGTAGCGCTCCGTTTCACTCCCCCTACGGTTGCAGAACTTGTTTAAGATATTGTGGTAAGAGGGCGGATACAACTGAATCAAAATGTGGGTATAAAAGAAAAATATAACAACAGCTGCAACGAAAACACAATGATTGGTGAGAGTGGAAGCTACGAACGTGCTCGGATTTTATGCGCTACGTGAATTTTGAAACCAATTTTGTTTATTACCCGTCTTGTAATCAATTTCTTGAATAGGTATTCATTGAGCACTAATTAAAGAAACAAACTATTCCTTTTAAGTTAAGAATCAATAACACACTTTATTTCTAGCCCAAACTTTAAAAACAATTCAAACCAACAACAAGTCTTAATTAATACAAATATTGTTTTAATGACGACAATAACAAAATTAATACGGAAAAGTTTAAACTAATATTTTTCTTTGAAATCATGTTAAATACTGTTAAATACACAAACTTGAGTTAATTAGAAGTTGTTAGTGTCTGGGACTTGTCGTGTAGTCTTGCCTGGAGGCATTTCGTTTACGTGGGACTTGGAGCTTAGTTAAACTTTGCCTTAATGATATTCATGACTACCTTCAGTAAAGGCTTTATTCCGAAAGAATGGGAAAAGGAAGTAATCATCACACGTGTACGTATAAATCGCGAAAGAAGTAAAAGTATCAAATTTAGAAACAATTTTAAACATAGAGAAAAACTTGAATTAAAATTAACCGCGGACAATCCCGATAAATAAGCGTCAATAAAACGTTATGGTATTTATATAAAGAAGGATCTTCACGATTGTTGCTATAAAAATTTGTATGAGAGAAACTAGATGATAAGATTAAGTTGTTTTTTTTTTGTTTTTCATTAAAATGTGCAGCAATACCGCTACCTTTAAATCAAATAATACAATTATTGTAGTTTTATTGTAGTTTTTAATTTATTATTTTAATATGACAAATGTTTCACAATTTTTAGCACAAGGTGCCGTCTAGCGCCAATCTTACCAATTAATATACTTATATATTTCTAAAGCATAAATTACACCCAGATATTCTAGGTTGTAATCGAAGTCGCTACTTATGATATAGCAGTAAAAGCCACTGACCACTAGACCAACAGACCTGCCAAAATATCCTAATCCAATATAATTGACAACTTAATACAATTCATTAGTTTAGTTAAACACCAAAATTATGTTAATTTAAATCGCGCTTACAATCACGATAAATATCCGTATTGTGTTGATCCAATTAATTAAGTAAAGCGATTTATTTGGTCAGAAATAATAAACAGATAATCCTACAAATTAGTGAACATAAATGGTGTCTTGACAGTTTTAGAAGAATTTTATTGAAGCTTATAAAAGTTTGTGTGGCATTTAGTTTCCATATTAAAAAAGAGGATTATTCTGTTTTATTCCGATTAACGTCATTTTTTTGTTCGTTAACCCATTTGGTCCTACATGTTTTGATAATACAATCCTTTACTTTCGAACTTTTAAGTTGTCACTTTGCTTATGATCGCATTGACGGATAAGGTGGCATTATAATACACTGATGGCGACTTTTTCTTAAACTCTTGACTTTGTATCAATTCTCGTAAAACAGAGCAACTTATACGAAATATTTAAACAAACCACGTTCGTGGGATCGGAAAAAGCTGGTTCTTTTACACACTACTACAATAATTAAATATCAGACTACCGAAACTAAGATTCAGAAAAAACATATATATTACTTGTAAACTAATTGTTTGTATTAAGAAATTTGACCTTAAGAAAAATTATACTAGAAGTCGCCTACGGCGGGTAAACTTGCAAAGATCATAAGAATACATTTCTAAGAATAGGATCTTTAAGTTTTTCCAAGCAGGTTTCATATTGTGTGGGGTAATCACCGGAAAATACATTTACTGGTCCTTACCCCACGCCAGCCTCGGAACAAGGGGTACCCGTAATTAAATATTCATAGCGTTTCACTTTCAGGTTGGTACGGACAGTTACTGAGTAATATGAACCACAATTTTTATATTTTAGATAATACGTTACTTATTTTTGTACGTGAAATTGTTTGTCTGATGAGTTACATTTCAGTGACTTTAGAAATATAAAACTTCTGTAAAAATCATACGGTATATCAGATTAAATAAAAAAGTACTGTTCCCTAATTCAGAATTTGTTGCCCCATTCTAATTCCCCTTTTCCCACCCACAAACAAAAAAATAAAACATTTGCATTAAAAAGTCGCTTAATAGGGCAATATTGCCCAAATGCCTGTATAAATTGCGCTTGAAATGAACATGGCAACACACTAATAATAGTCACGTACCCAACCTGTCACTCGCAATAAAAAACCGTGTAAAAAGCTTCTGAAATTCAGGTACGGCCATTAACTGGCTTATATAGAACCCTTGCTATACTTATATCGAACTGTGTACCTTAAAAAGGATTTAATAATACCATTTTAAGGTGTAAGGGACCAGATGACACTTGAGTATATTCTCACAGATGTTATTCTGACAGTTGTCTGCTTGGCAAACATATCATGAAACTACTCACCGTCATAATAGTCACAACGTAACCGGTAACGTTGTCCTACACCTTCGTAACTGCTCTTTGTACTTGTATAAATGTAGGTGTGTGACCCGTATCAAGTATTTTGATTATTCAAAGCGTGTAGGAAAATAATAATTATTGTACTGTCCAGTCACATGCCATTTTTTAAACAAAAGAGTTTCTATTCAGTCTTCGATTAAACCTCTCTACCGCCGAGTAAAATTTGAATTTCTATCTCACGATTTTTAATTCTGGTGAATAATAACAATAAAAACGTTTATTGCCAGACGTGAATATTACTGAATTTTTACTTTAATGTGACCATCATAACTTGTATATGACATCATTAAACTTTTCAAACTGTTAGCACATTTAAAACGAGTTTTGTAATTCACGTTCAAAATGCATTTGAAATGAATGAATGAAATTAAAACATTTTGATTGGTTCACGGATTTCATTCGTATATATTTTAGCGTCATGGTCGACATTCCGAATTCAAATGTAAAACGTTTTGAACTGAACTGAATATAAATGCTACTTTTTGAATTTGTTCTTTGCTAGTTGTTCTACAAAAGAATACTGATTGAATTATTCGTGTACAATATATTCATCTAACTAAACTGCTTAATACTTGAAATTCTCTATGAGAAACTCTACGCCATTTTTAAATACCAAACCTTGTTGAAACTCTGGAGCATCGGTTAAAAAGTATTATATAAATGTGTTATTGACATCGTGACTCAAGCTTTTAGCTTCAGTAGCTCTATCAAAGCCGACCAATGTAATTATTTACTCAGGATCAACCAGTAATAGTTCGATACAATCTTTCGAAAAAACGACGCTGTCTATTTTTGGCACAGGAAAATGCCAACTTGGACACTTGAGCAACCAATAGTTAAAACAAAAAGTAATCCTTGTGTGAAATAAGTAGGTATACACACAATTATCTCAAGTGGGTACCTAGTTACTGAAATGAGCACACATTTTAAGCTATCTTGATATATCAAAAGTACAAAAAATATGATTTAATTTCGAAAAATCGAGAGCGCTTCGTTTAATCATGTGATAAATTAAATATATTATTTATCTAATATTTCTCCTAAAATAGGAAATGGTTGTCTCATACAGGAAAACGTGAAACTTTTAAAAGATGAAGCCACGCACGACTAATCTAAGTAGATTATATCGATTTGCTATCTTAATTTGAAACTCGATCGAAAAGGAAACTAAATTACCTACTTTTAGATAAACGCCAATAATGCTATTGAGGAAATAAGCACTAATTCATTTCTAAACAAAAGGTTTTGACCGTAAAGCATAAAAAAAGATTTAAATTCAAAACAGAGCTATTATGTAGAAACCAATATTCAAAAACTAAATCAAGCCATAAAATTCTGTTATTGTTTTAAATAGAGAATAATTCACTTTTTTTTTAGCTCCGATTCAAATTGATCGACCATGACGTTATACATAATTCTGATTTCAAAAACTTGGAACGGAACGTTAAGTATGTCCTCTACTGCGGATACGGGTATAAGTGGCCCTTGATTTTCTCTTTTATTTGTTCAAAGATATTTTCGATACAAAATTTTGATGGCAGGTTTTAATAACGACGAAGAACTTTGCTGAATTTGATAATATGAATTTATGTCATACGATAGTTTCGCCTAAGGAATACTAGACTGTTCCACGTACATATATTAATAACTAATAAATATATAAACAAAAATTTGGATAATTTTGAAACATAAAACCCACAAACAATTTGCTTAAAAATTATAATGATTTCTACGTATCCTAAAATTTTTCATGAATTATATTGTGCTGAAAATATAATAAACTGTACCTTTTCGTTACAAATACAATACCAACTGATTGGGTTACCCAATAAAGGTTTCAGTTATAATTTTCGCCGATGGAATAACAACCCTTTTTGACCAAATAATACAAATTAGAATTTTACGATCTCCGGAAGAAATTCTCGAAAGTATTAAATTATAGGTATAACCGCTGGGGGGCTTTTTTTAATCTGACGCCCATTTTTCCAATTTCAAATTAAGAATATAATATAAATAAGAAGTTTTATCAAAAACTTTCTGGAGCTACGCTATGAAAGACTACAATTTTATAGATTCTACATCTCTACCTACATCTTTCTCTAAATTGGTGTCACCTAACAAGTTATCCAGAGTCCTGATAGTTCTTTCGTTCCGACTGTCCATTACAGTTTTAAACTTTTCTCGTTCTTTCTATGCAATTCTAGATCACTTTGAAACCCTCAACATTTGATACCTTTGTAGGATACCAACTAAACCTATATTATTTTCGAAAGACAAAATTTTATAAACGGCTCCATATTGGCTGTATAACGAATGGCCATTACTATAATAAAAAAAAGTTACCTTACAATAATTTGACAACCTATTTTCCCACTAAACAGTTTTGCTTAAATTTCATGAAAGTTCTAAAAAATGCTACAAAAATAACTAGACACGTAAATATTCTTACATAAGAAGCGCATGTAATCTAATGAATACATAAACCTCAGATCCGGGAATACCTCAGTTGCTTTGATAAGGTAGTTCAATGTACATATACTGCATACATATTGGCTTCTTTACAACTTTAATGTCTAAATTACTGCACTCTCTTCTCGTGTTCAATCTCTCCAAACTTAAAATAACCAATCCTTTGGTCGAGCTTCAATATATTAAACTATTCGTTATTCCAACAATTTTAACAAAATATTGCAAGCACATCTTGAATTATGCATCCTTTAACAACATTTCAAATTCATATTTCGAACGCAAGTTTGCCAACATTTGAAATATAATGCAATTCTAGTCAGTCTATTGTTATGATTAAGAATCTTTTTAACCATGAACTAAATTGCGTAATAAGCTGGAAGTATACTATTAAATTTTAAAATGGTACAGTTTTTTTTTCAAGAGCTTGATCCGCACTTGGTCCAAATTGTTTTAATTCAGTTAGCTCTCAATATAAAATTTATTAAAAATATGTCTATGTAAAATTAATTTGTTACTACTAAAATAGAACACGAGATTTTCGGCAAATTATGGCTTTACGTGCTGAGTATTTATTAATCATTTTTAGTTTCGTACTCATTTTTTATTTCTTTAAAACGAATTTCGTTAAACAAATTCTTATTCGTAAACCAGGTCCCTTTTTTCTATTGAATCCTTTATGACATCGGCCGCCGGCGGACAGAATCTGTCACCTAAATACCTGTCCATTGTCTAGTATTTATTTTTAAAACAAAAGATCCTAACCGTGACGACCAGTAATTTTTAGTTCCGTTTTTAAACTGAGGAAATGGAATGATTTCGTCATATGCAAGCGAAATTCGCCATTTTGGATTAAATCTTTGTTGACGACAAATTAGCTTGGTTCCGTTGTCCGAGTTAATTCACAAAGATATAGCATTTATTTTCTGGCTGTTTCATTTTATCTCTATTTCGGATTTGAACTTTGTTTCTATTTACTTGTTTATTGAATTAGAGGTCTCATTTATTATGCATTAAGTACGACTTTGCAGTCATTCAATATTAAAAAAAATATATCCATGCAAATAGTTGATATCTATTTTGAAGTTCTTAGATTTTTTCAGTTATTGTTATTTAGTTAGTAAGTTAGTTTTATTTTTCACGAAAGCAACTGTGCTCCGAATCTAGACTGTTAAAACTGGGATAATTTTCTACAGCTTAAATTAATTGCCGGTTTTTTGATCAACACAAAGAATTAACAACTTCCTGACGACATATTGCCCTTTCGCCTGCCACATCCTACATCCAGACCCAGTCAAACACCCTTTGATCAGATCGTGAGCAACTGTCCTAACACCGGATACCTTTGAACCTCAACTTCGTTGATTGTTAACTCGATAAGGAATTCATTTGTATCCGAAATACAAATATTTCACAAGAATTAGAAAGTTAGCTGCTTGTTCGTTTGTTACAAAGATTCCTGCTTTGTTTGTGAAGATTAATTTTAAAGTTTAACTTGAAAATGGATTTTGTCAATGCAGAAGAAAACCACATAGTTTTCTTCTTACATTTATTTGATTAACTTTTTTACGTTCGAAACTAAAATGAATTTCACTTTTCTTTTTTAAATCATAGAACACATATAATATTACGTGTGTTAGGCGTAAAAGAGTTTTTTTTTATGACTGGATACTCGTATTTCCTATTTCAATTGGTTTAAAATTTTGTACCGATTTCAAAAGGAGGAGGCGTTTCAATACGTTTCATTTGGAGGTTTATATATTTTAATAACATTCTAAGTAACATAATTACGAAGTATTTTTTACAGTATTTCACGAACATAAAAATACACAAACGTAAAACATAATCTTTTGATGCAGATGTAGAAAAATCATCGCGGAACATTTTAATTTAGTTAACCACTAACTATATCTGTAGTCCGAAGTAGTAAAATTTTAATTTCCGCATTTTTTATGTACAGATTAACTGAACAATATTTTCTCAAATAGTTTTTTTATTGATAAATCGATAAGCAATTTATGAAATAGTTTTATCAGTGCTGTCGGGTCTAATAGATCGCATCACATAGGTCAGTTGACACCCCTACACCGATTTAACCATAAACGATGCCTTATAAATAACTTATCACTGGCCGGCGTTTTATTCTTACGGTTATTTTGAGATATTTTTATTCCATGAAATATTTAATAAATATTTTAGGTTAGTTAATTTGGTACGACTTTTTTTTTAAATTGGATTACTTCTCATATTAAATACATATTAAATCTGCAAAAAATTACGTAAATTTATTTTGTGTGTTTAAATTATTGAACAATCAGAAATATTCTTAAATTTAATATTTAGCAATTTTCTAAAGTGCTAAAATTTTTTATCATCAAAAAACGCCCTATACTTTATCTAACTTCAAAATCTACACAAAAAAAAACTCTACGATATTTTTCAAAGAATTCCTGATTTTTAGATCTCCTAAACAAGTTAATACAGTGACTAACAAACTTACCTTTAAGTTTGAGTTGTCCGTAACTGTACGTGTAGTGCACTGTAACACTGCGAGCTGTGTGGTGCGCGTGTCGAGCGCTGAGAAGGTTACACACAAATGGCCACAGAACCTCGCACTCCCCAGTTATATACCCGATAGGCACTAGGGGTACAGCCGAAAGCGTAGCGGTTGGTGCTAAGCTGCTACGCCGCGCCCAGCGTAGGCGTGCGTAGGCATCGGCCTACGGCATGCTACCATTATAATAATGTATAGTTAATAAACTCTTAATCGAATGCATTGTTATAAGTTGATAATTCGATATTTTTGCACTATGTTCACTTTTTAAGGAGGTTTCTAATTAAAAACGATTTATTTTCCACTAGAACGCTTTCCACTAGACGATTCTAAAACGTTAGATATTCAAATCTATGTTGAATTAAATTAAACCAAGAGCAAAATGAAAGATATATACTTTAAAGTAAGAGGAGTTAAAGAATGAGTTTATAAATTTAAAACGCTACGAGAACGTTGCAAGTGTCATTGCTTAAAAAAATGTAACAGTTTTATTAACATCTATTAATTTAACGTCGTATTATCAGATTAGTGAATTTATTTTTATTTTCATGATGTCAGAAATAAATAGGGTCTCGAGTTTCTTTAATGTAGCATTAGGATTGTCTCTCCAAGTGACATGAGAACTACCTTATTTATTTTGTTTTCAATTGAATTTATTGCAATTTGATAATTTATACCGTGTGCATTTCTCATCGTGATTGCATAATTTCAGTTTAATAGTAGTTAGTTATATGTATAATTTTGTAAAATATTAAGTGCTAGGTTAGAGTGAGTCCATGCTCAAATAAAGAAATACAGAGGAAAAATGGGCAGGTACTTCTAAAACCATATATTTTCCTTCCATTCAGAACTGGTCCCGTCAAAAAATACAAAGTTTTATCTATTAGATAGCCATATTGGCCAACGAGGTCCAATGAAAATGCAAAGTTCCGAAATAAAAATGGAAAAGTGTATTGTGATCGAAAAAAAATGCTTTGGAAGTTTAATAAATGTCCTTTGCCCATACTTCCTTCGTTACCAGCTAATTCGGCCTGAAAATTACAATAGCCGTGTCCAGTACGTTGTAAGGTCATCAAAAACATTTCCGAAAAGTTTGAGGTTATTTTTAGAACGAAATATTTTTATTAAAATACTTTTCTGCTTAGGATTCGTCGGTAATTCTTTTGTCAGATATTTCGAGATTTTAAGCATACTTTTTTGTGTCGAGAGGAAAATTGTATACAAGTGTTTAGGCTAAGTAGCTCTTTTTGAGTCCTTTGCAGTGGAGAAAATACGCGTGGAAAAAGAAGCCTTCAGCTAAACTTTACGGCCGTACCTGCCAAATTGAGAGACTGATTAATAATTCGAAACAAGCTAATGAGGGATCAAATCAAACGATTAGACTTAATACTGTTATCAAAATGACATGTCATTACAAGCAGCAGCCTTTCACGATCAGAAAGCCCTACCCAAGATCATATTTGCATGAAGTTCACTATTAAATGATAACGTAGGTCCGACTTGTGCAGCTAACCCTACTTTACGTAACTAGAACTAAAATGGGTTAAAAAAAGCTAAAAATCGTAAGTGCTCATCTGACAGGTAAGGCTGGGGTAACGATGTCAGCTGTGCAGAACAGGCAGGTAGATTCGTTGGACATCTAATGACTATCCTATATCGGTTGTTAGTGAGATGACATGACGTTTTGTTGATTGTTGTTGCTTCATGTATGGTTTGACTATGGCCTAATAAAGCCGGGTTTTGGATAGTAAAGCTGGGTAAAGTCTAAATTATCATAATACGGATAATAGAAAGAAGAAGAAAGCGAAAAACTCCCTCTTTGTTTGTTTTCTATCTTATTGCTCGGGATGACTTTATGCCTGATGCTTTATTTCCGGCAAAAGGACAACCATTATTTGAGTTTCTAGATTGATATTGATAATACAATTTGTAGAGTCCAATTAGCCTGCAACTAGATCCTTTACTAAAACTGTAACAGTTTTGTAAGCGAGTAGTGCGGTGATTGGCTTCCAGAAGTTCACATTGGCAGCAACTCCTGGAACATTCTCTTCCTGCATCATGACCCATTTAATAAGCTGTCCAACCGAACGTATACCACCACAAAGCTATCAGTGTATTATAGCAATACTTTTTGAAAAAAAAACAATATATTCTTTGCATCAACATGATGAGCAGGAGAACTTGTGCGTATGTAGTGAGAGTGTGGGGCTTCTCCGTTTGGTACCAGTTTCTTTGGCTTTCTTTTATAGCCACGACAAAAAAAGGTGGAGTACCTTGATACCACTAATGAAAATATTTATTGTCAAAAAATTTAGGTCTCTTTGTTTAAAAATAACGCTTGTGACCTTTAAAACTCCTATTTCCTAGGGATTGATACTGATCTTAATGTATTATTTACACGATAGACACTTAATTAATATCACTGGACTTGTATTTTGACAGTCTTACGTTATTGTCTGAGGGTCATTTGATGAAATGGTATAATAAACTATTATAGTTGCTAATTGATTATCCACCACAAAATTTCGCCGCGGTTTCGGCACTTTAATTCTAATTTAATTTATCCATACATTGTAACATGACCTGGTTAGCAGATAAACGACATTCCTTTTTCAATATTTAGATACAAATTATAAAAGCTGTAAAAAATTCTGGAAATAATGTTGCTTCAAAATTGTCACGTGATTCATTGTCATTTTATGCATTTGAACGCTTCAAATCCGAAATCGCCACTCAAAGACTATTTTAAGTCAGTTTTCCACTACCAATAAATAAATACTTACTAAAAAGGTTCTAATAACAAATGAAAGCCTGTCATTGGATTCCTCGTTATTATTTAAAGTATATTACAGTGGAAAGTGTTCATTACATAAGTGCGGCGTAAGTGATCAGTGACGCATCCGTATCCTCCATTGAAGACAGAGTATTAAGTAGATGGAGTAGTATGAAAAAGAAAATGACTTGGCAATTAAATTAAGTATTTTTATTTAACACACTGAAAATTAACACGAGAAACCTCAGTAACACAGGATCCGCATTAAAATAAACAGTCAAGTGCTAGTTGGACTGAAACATTGAGAGTTCTGTACAAAAAGGTTGAAAAAAACAATTTTACAAAAATGTTGACTAACCATCTCATTTAGGATTGTTTGATGATTTCATTGGCGTTACTTAATTTCGACCTGTGAAAATGTAAACTCGTTTATCTTACAAGGTTTTTAAGAAATGACTCGTGTCGTCGGACAGACACCGGAACCTTAATTATGAGGTTACTTTAGAACCCTTTAGGTACAGAACGTAAAAAATAAAATGTCAAGAAAATACCCTCACACTCCATTCACTTACTAATCTGTGTCCTCATCCCATACGCCGGATGAAGTGGTTCACTTAATCACTACTGAAATGGTTTTTCAATAGTACTGAGAACACAAACCTACTACATAGGTTTAACAGTAAGTGCAATGGTTCTAACTTGTAATCACATTTGCATGCATACGTCTTTAGTTGGTTTCGTTTGCAAGGCAAGGAATACATAATTTCGACCTATATTTAGCTCTGCCTTTTCTCATTTAACTTTCAAATAAACATTTGGTCTAGAAGTAAAAGGTCCTCTTAAAAAAAAAAGTTCTTAAAAGAAGCAGTAATCGTTTTTATCAACTAATGACGGCTTATTTCAATTTATGTAACCTTTGGGGAATACATTA
Organism: Trichoplusia ni; assembly: GCF_003590095.1. NCBI lineage: Eukaryota > Metazoa > Arthropoda > Insecta > Lepidoptera > Noctuidae > Trichoplusia > Trichoplusia ni. The sequence continues at coordinate 9,636,564 of NC_039492.1, forward strand.
GTATTACAAATAGGTATCCGACATTAACATTCGAGTTCAAAAACAAATCAATGAAATAGAGAAACCTATGTAGGAAAATTCTGTGCCTGAAATCGTTAATGGGCGGATGCCCTAACATATTCTGTGCCTGTTTCGTATCTCCTTATCTTTGATTTCTGTCAGGCAGGGGTCTGGGACACATCACCCAATTTTGTACGGTCAGGGAAGATCGTAAACCAATGAAAATTTATAAACTGGCAAAAATGTTCAAAAACATGATATTTCAGTCATAAAAATTCAGGTGTTCGAGTATTTTGTGTTCTCTGTGGTCATCATCATCAGACTCTATTCTAACCGGATGCAGCAACGTGCCAGTGATAACAAGGAGTGTACAAGGAGTGATCGCCTATCGAACCTACTCAACCCAGTAACCTGGGCAACACGACACCCCTTAGTCAGGCTGGTAGTGTCAGACTTTCTAGCTTCCGACTACCTGTAATGACTGTCAAAGATGTATGAGTAAAACCCGGAACAAAAAATTTAACGTTCATTCCGAAACACGGAGGAACTCGTTATGTCATGATGGTCACCTATCCATGGAGCCAAAGACCGACCGTGTCAAGCGTAACTTAACCTGAGTTAATTTAACTTGTGTATTATAACTTAACCACAAGTTCTCCTTTTGTGTACTCTTATATCTAAGTTATACTTAGTTGGGCTCAGGACCCTCATGACGGTGTCATGGTGTTCCAAATTTTTGTTGCTGACGGTACGTTTATGTTATGTTCCCAATACGACGCCTCTCACTTTGCTTACATTTTGTCAAATCAATTTTTCATTCGTTTTCTATTTATCCGGAAATAATACTACTTTTGAGTATTATTGAGATTTGTGTGGTTAAACGCTTATACTGGAATATTTAATAACATGAAGTATTTTATTTAACGACGAATGCATAAATGGCTCGCAAAAATAAACTAAGGGAAGAAATCATGTATTAGTGCTACGAATAAATCATGCCTGCTTATAATTATACCATTCAAATACATACGAAATTATTTTTATAAACAGAGTCATGTACCATGTTTATTAAAGAATCAACTTGTTAACTCATGTGTTCCTTTTATTACTGCAAACTTAAATTTTTAAAGAGTATCGATAGGTTATGTTGAAAATACACGCAACAAAAAAGGTACATCAGAAACGAAGCAAAAAGAAAAGTTTTCTTTTATAGCCAATTTCAGGAACAACCGTGAATTTTACCTTTTAAAATACAAAGGCTGGGAATGTTGTAGTCCGTTGGAGCAGTAACAGCTGGCTATCAGGATAACTGCGGAAAATTAACTTAAGTTTTAATGTTTGAAAATCAAAATGTTGAACCGATTTTCATCACGCATAGCTTGGAACACTTCGTACTAATTTACCTTTTAAAGAATAAAAAACAAAATCAAAATCGGTACATCCGTTCACACACGTACACTTAGTTTCGTTATTTGGGTAATCCTCGAGAACGGAAGCTGGTAATGTCAACTCTTACCGACTTAACTTGAAGAACAGTGCAACGTTTCCCGCAATTAGTCGGTGCGCGGCAATGCATAGTGATTTAGACACGAACGCCTACTATACCTTCTAATGTAAGGTTGTTACGGTTGTAAAAGAGACAGCACTACACCTCTTGAAGGGAGTTCTCTTGCTCCTACAACGGATTGTGATGGCCATGGTAGCTACCCTGATCGCATGAAACAAAATATACAAATTGTTTTGTTTCTTTGTTCATAACTGTGAGTCTTTATGAACTTTTGTTACTCGCTGTACCTACCTCGCTGCCTTAGCCGCGAACTCCGGAAATTTCTGTATATTTCTTCAATAGTAAACTATCAACACAAGGAAATTAACTACTTACTTCAGTCCTTATTAATATTAGCTGTTGTTCAATATCCTTTATAATTTCTGTTAAACTGTTTATGTGAATCACGCTGCAACGTAATAAATGGTATCAGAATAATGTTAGTATTATGTAATTTGTTTGGGTTCCATTCTCAAAGGGTAACAAAATAACACTATTAAGACTCCAGTATCTGTCCGTCCGCATAACACCCGCCTGTATCTCATGAACCATAAAAGTATGTATTATATTTATATGTCTGTTGTTGCTGTAATAACAAATACGAAAATAAAAATACGATAGGTCTGCGATAAATGTGATGGCTGACCAAGTTTTGTTGCAAATTTTTTTTAACCCTAGTTGTTCAGAACCATGAGTGTTGCGAGTCCCGCGTGTACTCAACCATATTTTTTTTTTGTAATTTAGCCTTTTCCCTATCCCGTGAGTCTCATGTGAACTTTTCTATTGTTTAATAAAACTATTGTGTCTATTGGCGGAATAGCGAAGTAATTAAATAGCATAGTAGTTTTTTTACTCGTTAATAAGTTTGCAGGTTTTCAGGTTAAAATGTAGGTATTTTTTTCTTTGGTATATAGAATAATATAGTTATGTAAAAAAAGATAGTGTGACGATCTCATGTACTGCAATATAGTAAGCTAAAAATATTATTTGAAACCCAAATCAAAAATCAAATCAGAATCATTTATTGGAACAAAAAGTAGTGAATAGCATTAATTAAGCGTTACTTTAACATCTAAATTAATATAATCCTTTTCAATTATAACAGTAAACAAAAATATACTTAAAATAAAAAGATTACTTTGTTTGAACCAGTTTCTATGTGATTAATCATGTTTGTTTGAAACGTGGGTATTCAAGCTTTGTGTATCATAAAATTGTTCAAGTTACGTAGGATGCATTACTCAAATGAAAGAGATATTGAGTAATTTATGTCAGAAGGATAAATAAAATACCAAAGTATGGATTAATTAATGATCTCCAAGCTATTTTAATTTATTTATTTAAAAAATGACTCTTTATTAAGGAACCTAGTTCTCGTGTCACGGAGGGTTTCACAGACGTTAAGTCAGATACACAACGATTTGTGCCGCCTCACTCTAGAGTTGGAAGAAAGTAGAAAGAAGGAAAATGCATTTATTCGCCGCTATGACGCATATCGCGTAGCAGCATTATGCTGAGCGAGGACCGTATTGCGAGATTGTTACGCATACTACCGCCTCATGTTTGATTTGTATACAATACATATAATATTTTTTTTCTTTTTTGTTATCTTTTTCTTTATGTTATATTAGTCTGTTGTGTTATGTATGCGTTCAAGTTCGCAATAAAACACTTTTTCTTTCTTTCTTCTTTCTTTATATTTATTCTCCTAGTAAAAGTCTTCCATTTTCCAATATAACGAAACTCTTACTTACAATTAATAAAAACTGGCCAAGTGCATCTAGTGCGACAAGCACTCGAGTTGAACTAGTGACTTTGTGTCCTTGAACATAAGCTAAGGAAAAACAAATTGGTGGCTCATCAAATTTATAACGGACAGACAGACAGCGATGTACAAATAGAGTTAATTTTTTACACTTTGGAAAACCTTAACAGTGTCTAAGTAAAAAACGAAATAAACTTTTAGCTGATCGGGACTTGCCACGGAGTGATTCACAAACATAATATATCCATATAATTTATAAGTAATTATGTAAAAGCTTAAATTCAAGACTATATACATAACCACTATTATTCGACAAGTTAAATTTTACCGAATACCTCATCAAGTGAGGATCGCTCAAAGGTAGAAACTGGAAGCTTAGTGCCACATAAGCTATCAAAGAACTACTAACTAAGGCATTATACTTGTTTCATATCAACATAAACAGCCATTTAGGGGTTTTAACCGGTCGACGGAGGTATGGTTCTCGAAGGTTTATATTACGAAACTAGCTGTGACCCGCGACTTCGTCACCGTGGTTAGAAGATATAATTTATGATTTATAACTGCCCTGTTTTTTTTCCTTTGTGTTTTGTCGCAGCGTGATGATTCATAACCTAAAGCCTTCCTCGATGAATTGTCTATTCAACACATAAAGAATTTTCCAATTTGGACCAGTAGTTCCTGAGATTAGCGCATTCAAACAAACAAGCAAACAAACTTTTCAGCTTTATATATTAAAAATAATAGTATAGATAGATAATATATATGTATGTACTTACTTAATAAATGTTTAAGGTTTTGTATATCGAGTACTCTAGTGACATCGTAATATTAGTGGTTTGGTAGCGTTCATGAATGTTATGTACATTTTATATTATCTAGTGATTTATTTAAAAAAAAATAGTTTTTATTTGTCAAGACTACAAAGCCTTAAAAAACTGTTCAAGTGCGAGTCAAAGATCCGTACAAATAAGTAGTTTAAATATTACCAATTTACGGAAAACAATGGGATCCCTTTAAATTTATGACCGTACTAACAGTTGCTTACTCGTCATTGTGATGTTTCCTTGTTTTTTAGCGGCAACAGAATAGACCATTTGTGAAAACGGCACAACAGACGGACAGCGCAGCCTTGTTCTGTTTTAACCATTTGGTTACGGAATCCATAAGAAATGATTTAATGACAATTTAATTTACATCTACCTGTATACCTACCAGTAAAGCAGCAAAAAAATATATTTCTAATCGAAACCGGCACACCGATACGGCTTGCAAAAATATAAATTGTTATTGTTAGCTCAACAAACTTATTTTTACTGTCGGAGTTTTGTGAACAAAAGCGAAACTTGTGAGGCATTACTTTAAGATTTGTGTTTGATTTTATTTCACGTGATCGGGGTAAGCAAGCGAAAGTGAATCACATGTTTTTGAGTTTTTTTTTTATTGGAGCTAGAAACATCATTTAGCTTATTAAGATTTGGGACAGTGACATGTCGGTATCTATCTTTTTGTAATATTGGTGTCTTAGTTGTATATGCATTGAGGCGTTAAAAGAGAACACTCATTTCATTAGTCTATTTAAAACGAAAAAAATATGTATAAAGAAATAAAAAAATATATTAGTGAACGCATTTTATGTACTTAGATTTATTAAGCAAGTTGACGATGCAGACTTAATTTTTACTTACAAAAGCCGCGTTTTCAGTATATATTTTCAGTACTAGAAATTTGTTTTCAAACATTCCAAACTGAACGCCTTTTTTTCAGAAGTTATTTTCATTCAGTGAAAAATTTATCAAGCTTTTTTTTAGATGCATGGTGTCAATAATGTGGGCTTCTACCGTGGTTTAATTTTTTATTTATTTCATTAGTCATCCTGGGCCCCTAGGCACTGGCCTAAAGTGCCTATTTTAACTGCCTATTTTAACAAGAAATCATTCAATCATGAACAGCGAAATGAAAAACTGTAATTAATGAACCTTTCTTTGCATATGTAGAGGAAAGAGTTCTATACTGCTGCAATTCTGCCAGTAGCTGCGTAGATAGGAATCAGTGTCATCAAACTTACTCATTGACGGTCTGATCTCGGACGCTCTTTACCTCCTAAAAGCAACACTAGCACAAGGCCCACGTATGAGTCTGGATCTAACACCAACGAAAGCAACATCTCGCTTCCACAGTCCGAAGTGCCGCAGTTTTATTTAAAGAACCGCTTATAGGTCCCTGAGAGACACTTATTTTCAGCAGACTTCAAAACGGAGGTTGATTTTTATATATATATATTTATAGGTCTGATTTTTTTTATGATTGTGAAGAACTTCGTCCTCGATGCACCGAATATGCTGATTTTTTTTATTGAAAGTTAAATAGCAGTCATTTGATCCCACAAAAAAATCATCAAGTTTGGCTCAATCGATTTTATTCAAGTGTTCTGACTACAAAAAATAATGTAATTAAGCCCGTATGTATAAGGAAATTACTTTCCCAATTTATTTCGCCGTGACCTTCTGAATCCATGGAGGTTCTTATCTAGAGATCTTATTCTTGAATGATTGGTGTGTATAGTGTAATTGATTACACGGTCTGATCTCGCGTCTAATTGTCTGAATCTCATTGATGGATACCACGTTGCTTGAGGCGACGGATTGGATTCACTTAACAGCTTTAACGATAATGAGAGTGATTTTTTTTGTGTTGTTTGGATGAAAATAGTTATGACTTGGCAGTAAGATGATTCTTCTTGTTCGTCTATATTTTAGGCTGTTCAGTCAGGATGGAAAATCACTTACCACTTTACGGATTAAGTAATAATGAAACCGTAAATTTTAAAAAAAAAAACTTTAATGAGAATATGAATTTATTTATTTCAATGAATTAAGTTTTGAGTAGTGTACTCAGTGTAGTTAGTTAGTGTATTCAAAACAAAATTAAAAAGCCAAAGTCGAACTCGCGACCCCAAAAGCTCCCTTAAAAATAGGCAAAAGAAAAACAAACTGTCACTCTTAAATTCTTAACCGAACCAATTGTTGCTAGCCCCGTTTTATATTTTTATTATTCGTCCAGACTATTTAAAATAGAGACATAGAGTATACATATATCATACTTCACAAACAGTCTTGCTCAATCTCAGTTTGAATACAAGAGAACAATCAGAAGTCGGGTAATATTAGCTAGATGTATCTTGCATAACTATAAATGCAACATTATTGAAAACCCTTACGGCACATGAGTGATGCGAAACCGACATCAACTGAGAGAGATAGTCGCTCAAGATAATTATATACTAACATTATCAACCTTATTGGTGAATATTATTGGATAATTCAAACATAATAACTCCATCAGGAACTCTTGACCTATCAGTTTAAATTTGTCTACAGTACCTACCTAGTTTGTTACAAAAAACCTCCGACAGTAGGAAATATAGTACCCCACAAGTTTGAAATGGCTCGACCGATTTTTATCATTCATGTTTAATAACATACGCACATATTCAACTTTAATACAAAACAAATTTAATTGAAATCGCTGTATCTGTTCTTGAGCTATGATGCCACAGGCAGACTAAGCTACGACTACAATCACAAGATGATCGATCACAGATTAAGTTTCACTTGGTTCCGTGGATGGGTGACCATCGATGTCATAATGAGATCCTACGAGTTTCGGAAGAAACGTCAAAGTGTGGCCCACCAGTTTTATTTAAGTACTTACCTTTGACAGTCGTTACGGCTAGCTAGAAAGCCTATCGACCAGTCTGACTAAGTATATATGGAACTTTAGTGGTACTTTTTGACAAAACATACACTTCTGTCACATCACTAACCGCAGTCGAAATATAATTCCAACAGATCATAAACCCATACAACATTCACGGAAAAAACAATTTTATGTACCTACTTTAAGATTCAATTTCCTGCACCCTGTTCTCAAGAACAAAGTAACATGCACTTTCATTGAAAGTTTGTTACTGAATATATCGGAAACGTTTTGCATTGTGTAGCGAATGTTTTTTTACTCCGTATCTTCGCTTCAGCGATACCAGGAAATGAAAAGTTATGAGAAACAAGGTGAATGCTAAAAGCTATCTCATATTGAGATTTCTTACATACGTTGTGGAAGTGCCTTGTGCAATAGATAGTGTGTTATTGTTATGCTATAGATATATATTTATGATTTCAAAACTAGAATTTGAAGAATATGCCGATAGTCGAGTGGTTGAGGACGCCACGCTAAACCCACTGTGCGCGACGTGTCGGGGGTTCGATTTTTTTTTATAATGGGTTTTCGTCTGTTTCAAGTTTTAACTGGGTATATAACAAATGGATGGATGGGCCATCTACAGCTGTCTGCTATTTAAGAAGAAACATCTCGGTTTCCTATTACTTTACTCTTAACAGTTCATGCTAATACTTCGTTAACAAAATATTTACCTAAACTTCCATGCGATAGTTAATTAACTTAGCATTCCCACACCGATTCACTTAGCATTATCGTAATTTACTAGAAAACGCTTTGTTTAAATATTAAGATGAATCTTAGGTACCCGCCTGACAGTAGGTAATTTCGTCCTGTCAAGTGAAACGAGTCAAAGAGATCAAGGTGAAGCTTCAGGCTAAACTTAAACCAACACAAATTAAAAGGTTAAACGCCAAGATTTATAAATACCGTTATCTTCCCCTTAAGTTTGTAAACATGTAGATACTAATACATTTTTTTTAACACACAGCTGTGCAATTAGCCTAAGTGCTGACTTAATTATTCACTGGGCTATTTTTAATGACTATACGTAAGTGTTGACTGAGTTTATAATGTCCCCGCTGTCTCATGATGTCTGCCGCTTTTAATGAATAAAGAAAAAACAAATTAAGAATGTTACCTTCAGTTTCAGATTACAGACGAATTAAGTACCTGTATTACAGTTAATCAGAGCATTGATAGCTTCGTATAACGGTTTCTATTTAAGTTATGGTTCGTGAACTTTTTGTAATAAACCACATTTTTGAATAAAATAGACGCTTAAATAATTACGTATTCAATAAAATTATTATTAGTTTATTAATCAATTATTAGTAAAAAAAAAGGATCAGAAATATTAATAGTATTATACAAAAAAAAAAACTAGAACGTTATCTAACTAAACACACAAAACTATAGTTTTGTCTGATCCATTAGCCCAAATATTATCTTTAATAAAAATCATGGAAAAGCAATATAATAATGTGTCACGTAACACACGTAGCATTTGAATTGGCGTCGAAGGTAAACAGTCCAATATTTGTTAAGATGAGAGGGTAAGAATATTTCGGTAAGGTGGGATAATCACGTAGGTGTATCTACGGCCGATATTGCCATTTGGTTCAGTCTTCATCGATTAGTATCGATAAATAATCTTTGCTGTAAGGAACTAGGTGCTCTTAGAAGCGCTTGCCTGAAAAACATCAAGGATGTCATCAAACGTGACACATAGATACATAAATTATTAAACTTACAGGAAATCGTATAGTCATAAATTGAAATATAAATAAACAGATAATTTGATAAGAAAACGGTGTACTTGTGCACTCCAAGGAAGTTTCTGGGACGTTATTTTCGCGTTTAAAGTTTTATTTTTATATCCTATTATTAGCCGTCATAATAACTACAAAGTTATTTCGAAACCGCAAGGTTTCTTTAAGATATTGAAAATCTGTAAACCTGAATAGTAATTTTCTCGACAACTCCAGACCTTAAACTTGGCAGTCCCTAGTTAAACTAACTAGATTGTACATTAAGTAGAGACTCACTATGTGTGTACGTAGGTACTGTATGTAGTCAATAAGGGGAAAAAAATCTTAACTGTATCGTCATACATTAAAGTAAATACTGGTATCGCCATCTATAGGAGAAGAAGAGACTCTTACTTTCATTAAAATCCGAACACCATTGTCAAAGCGCCACTGTAGGTGCAGGTATAATAGTGTTCTAAAATATTACTTTTAACTGTTATCGCTACATTCTAACTCTCTTTTACTTACGAAACCTGCATTGGAAACTTTTTATTTATGATTCTTATTTAAATTAACCAATGTTTACCTCGTCTGTAAAGTGTCTATGAAAACTATTGTCTATACCGAATTATTATGGCGCACATCCGAGCAAGTGTAACAACTCTACAAACTAATCATAATTTAGTCTTTGGTTATACTTTATGGTTGAAATATTGCTCTGCTATTGGTTACACTTCGGTGACTTAAAAATGGCGCGGGTTTTGTCACATCCTGTTATGTGTTGGGAGAGTGCATGGCCTCGACGTTGATCCCGTTCTAAGATATTTTTCCAAAGCCGCTGCTGTATATATAATATTGACGGTGTTAAATTTCGTGATGGTGTTCCTAAAAAGGCCATGGATTTGATGAAAACGGTAAGGATAATATAATTGCAGTACATTTATGTAAACATTTGTTTGGCTTTTGTTTCTTGTTTTGGTGATATTGAAACTGGCCATTACATTAGAAAAAATATCTCTTTCCAGACATTGTGTGCACGTGGGAGGTAAGTGCCAATAGTTTTTGATACGTAGATAGTGTCCAGTTTCGGATTTACGCATTAAGAATCACCAATATGTTGATTTGTCAATACTCTGATGGCACCCGGCAACTGAGCGTTGTTACGCCATCTTATAGTCCTCCAAATGTTCCGCATATTTTGCAGTTTTGCGATACTGCAGGAGGAATTTAGGCGCTGAAAATCATGCTTTAGTCGAAAGGTATTCCAATGGAAGTCTACTCGACAGTAAGTGGTTTAGTAATAGGTATGTCATTTTCACTTTTGCATTAAATTTCATGACTCGAAGAACCACATGTGCTATAGATTTGTTGTTGTTTAGTCGGTAAAGAAACTATTGTACAAATCAATTAATGTTTTGTATATTATTACACGGTATAGGATGTACTTAATTGATATGGAGAGCTTCGGTAAATACAAAGGCTCGAAAAGTCCTGAATCAGATAACCTATAAATTTGACAAGCCGTATTAAAGTCCAACGTTCAAACGGGTTGTCATTTCTATACATTATACTTCTTAACTCAAGGTTACCTTTTCCTTAAAAAATATCTAGTAGACAGTCAAGTCTATGCAATAAGTTATTTCATAATGCATTTGTAATTTTCCCATTATAGGTAAATATATTCATAAGAATCTTGTATTTACCTATTTATTGCACACCAATTAATAAACTTATACCTCTAATGATTAACACTAATTAGACTTCGTCCCCTGTAAACAATTAGTGGTTATATGTATTGTATGTAAAAAATACCTTAGAATAAGACTTACCTGTTACATAACCTCAAAATCTATTTGAGTTTCTTAAAATGTTATGGAAATGGCATGCTGTTCTTCATCATGAGACAGGTTAATATTTATATCACATTGATTATGCAAAGCTGGAAATTTCACACCTATGTAATGTACGGAACAAATGTAAATTATAAAAATAACAAGTATTTTTACATAAGAATAAGTAAATTTCAGCATTATTCTACTCACTTAAACAATAAGTAATAAGAAAATGATGTTCTACATTTTATCCCAAAGGTCAAGATTTTCTTTAAAAGAGAAGTATGTTTGCTATGCATCAAAATGTTAATAAGTTATCTTTTTGTTAAAAAAGAACATTTTGGAAGAGACACCTTTCCCAATCTTGAGATGGTTTTTGCTGCTAGATGCCTAAGTAAATTATATTCAGTTGAATGAAAAGCAAGTTAAATTAGTTAAACTAGTTAAATCGGGTAAGGAAAACCATTAATGAATAGGTGATGAATGAATGGTTGATCTAATGTTAGAAAAACAAACCTTAGTAAGAAACTGAAATACCAAAGATTCTTAATCTGACACCAACCTGTTGCACTATTTATTCTTACCAAGAACTTTAAATCGGTAACATGGATACAGAGAGTGACTAATAGAAATATTATGATGCTAACAGTAATTGCATGAAATTTGTGTCAACTTTCTTTAGTGCAGAAAAGGAATAACCATATACCTTTTTAACAACGTAAGCTTCTGCCAATAAAGAAAGTTTTCACTTGTGTAGAAAAGGCCAGTTTTACTTACCGTTTTTATTTAATTTGCTGTTTTGAAGGTTATATTTTTCTTTACTTTGATAACTGATATGTTTATGGTACTTATATTGTGTGTATTTATTTATAAATTTATATTGTGTGAGATATTTTGGTCATACTTTTAATTGTAATGTTCAGTGGCTTGCATAAGTTCCTTCCAAATATTGAAGTCATGAAAAGTGGTATTACCAAATTTTGGTATAATTATCAGTATTAATGGAGGCCACTGTTCATATTGATGCTCATAAAAGAGTAAACACAAATTATAGCAATGAAGTAGGTGAAGCACTTGGTGAAGGTTGTCAATGAATATTAAAAACTAAGACTAATTAACAAATAGTAAATTTCTACATATTCACGAGTAAGCCATAACTTTGCTGCAATTCGTTATCTGTCACAGTCTTTTAACAAGGATGATCATAAACCGACAATGCCTTTTATCTATACTGTTTGTTATTAACACGATTTGTAGGATAATGAAATACAAACCAATGACTCCGACCTATTCAGTGCCATTTAGTTAAAAGAAATAATAAATTGCATTATTAGAGTCAGTACAGTAATTGTTGGGGATAATATTCATGTCAGAATGCCTATAATAATTGTGAAAGATTTAAGATGGCCTCCAAATGTTTTAAACACCTGTATTCCCACCTCTAATTAAACATGGTAACTTATGAACACAGGCTAAATCATTAATTAATTCTGATTATAAAATCAATCAGATGAAATAACATGAATTAAAAACCATGAATTGCAATACATGTAACAATTAGATGTGATAAGAAAGGGTATAAGTTTATATGATTGCAAAAGTTTTTCCTAAGTTACATTCATTATTATATGGCTATGCTAATAATTTAGTCATGAGTTAGTAACTAAGTAAAATTCTATCGTGTATACTAATACAGAATATAAATTATTCTCTATCTGAAAGTTAAAACAACAATTTTATTTGCTTCTGCGAAAGTGCAATTAGAAAGAATTATTAAAAGTTGATAAGCAAATGAAATTGCATATTATGGACACCATTTATGGAGTTGGAATGTGTTTGTAAACCAATTAGTCCTACTATGCAAGCATGACTAGACTAAAAAGTGCCTATTCAAACAAGATAGGCATGATATACAAGTCAAGTGATTAAAGTCAAAATTGTTGTGTCACACCTATGTATTGAATACTTCTAGGCTTTTGCTAGAAGAAACACTTACTCCTTAGCTCAATGAAATCGAGCACCCAGTTTCTGATTCATCAATCTTTTATCAATTATTCTGACCATGACTGTGACTAGTTATTTAAAAGAAAATCTACTATTCTGTGCTTTTCAATAGTCACAGTTTTCTCCAGCGCATTTACTTAGATAGACTAAGTAGTTCTTGCCAAAACTGTAGTCTGTAATCATGAGCTGACACAGTGGTGGGGTTATGATTAATTCTTATACATCTGCCTCACGGGAAATATAAAGATACTTGACATAGGTTTGACACATGACTAATTTTTAAATCAATGAGTCTTTTACTTCCCCGGGATATTGTGTTCTATTTTAAGCCCATATGTCATGTGATCTCTTGTATTATTAATGTAGCAGTTTCAGCACTTCTTTCACACATGCCTACATATTGAATTATTCAAATCCTGAGCTAATAGGTTAAAACTAGTATTTCCATGTGTTTTGAACTCTCATTATTCTTCTGAAAGGCTCACAAATTACCTTTGCCATTAAAATAGAATTGTTCAGTTGCCTGAACAATTAAAGACTTGCGTCTTTAATAGACAAATTATAATATTGTTAGGTATTCATAAAAATAACACACATGCATAAAGAAGCAGCTCAAAATTAATCTTATTTGTTATAAATTGTTTTGACAATCAGAGTATAAGCAGTTGGCATTTACCACAAGAATAGATATTTATAAGTTTTCTTTATTTTTCATACTACAACGTTATAATATAACATTGTAGTATTATTATATAATAATATATATATAATACATTATATAATAATGAATAATAATATTCTCCTACTGTAATGACTGATAATAATGTGTTAGAATTATAAATTATTATAAAGGGGGGCTCTATCCATACAAAGTTATTGTTTTTATCTTAAACACTACTTTTGGCATACAAGTTTGTAGTAACATGTAGTACTAAAACAGTATGTATGTTTTCCAATGTCTACAGTGGGAGATGGTTGATAAGAAACTTTATTTCATTGTTTTTATCAGCTAATAGAACTATACTGTTCTACCATATATTATACATATGTAATAATATCAGTCAAGTCAGTTTCAGACCTTCCCATCTAATCATATTTGTTGCAGTCAAAGAAAAATGTAAAGATGTTTTGACTGTGTAGAATGGAATGGTGACATGGTGATATAATTGAAGTTCTGGAAAAAGGCCGATTTTGTATGGAAAGTGATAACCCTTCTTTATTTAATTTGTAGTTCTTAGTTTATGTATACTCTATAGATATGTTTCATAGGCATGGAATAAATTATGAAGAATCATGGGACAATAATGTAAGGTTTGTATTAATTTTATGACATGTTTCAGGACTATGAGTTCCTAGACTTATCTGATGTGAAGGAAGCAGAATTGAACAGACTGCAGTGCGCACTGTACGAGCGGATACCGGACATCTCGGCGACCGCACTCGCCGGCGGCTGGAACGAACCTAATATAGGTAATAACACTTACAAATTACCCATCAAAATATTTATTATTATTAAAAGTTGTTTAGTCGCAGTTTGGCCCCTTCTGAATATCTCAGTGTATTGACACAATGATTCTGTTGGCATCAGATCCGTCATCGTGTTCATCGAGCACGGCGGGCGCTCCGACCGTGTCGAGCAGCGTGGACAGCCTGTCGGGCGGCGAGTGCGAGATGGCGCCCCACTCGCCGGCGCGCGCCGCCCCGCCGCACCACGCGCCGCCGCCGCCCTACGCGCAGCCGCCGCCCGCCTACCCGCCGCCGCACCACCACCAGTGGCCCGTGGCGCCGCCCAACGTGTACGTCAGTCAGGTCACGGCTAACGTCAACGTGCACGGCTACATGGGTCAGTACTACCAGCCGCAGCCGCAGTACGCACCGCCCGCGCCGGCCGAGCGAGCGGCGCGCACGCAACGCCGTGACCGCCGCGGCAAGCGCGCGCCCTCGCCTCCGCAGCAGCCGCCGCCCTACTACCTGCAATACCCGCAATACTACCCTGCGGCGCAGGCGCAGGGCGCGCCACTCTACCACCTCCCTGTCTACCAGCCGCTTGTCTACGGTCCCTATGCCTATCCGCCCTATTATCCTGAGTATCCTATACCGGTCGAGGGTGATGCCGACAAGGGCCCAGAGGACTACCCGCAAGAAGTTGTCATGGAACAAGAAGCAGTAGATGCATATTATGCAAGCGCACACTACGCCGCACCGCCTTACGGGGCGCCCGTGGAGGGCGGCGTAGAGTACATGCCACCGATGTACCTGCCGCCACCCCCGCACCCGCCGCCCGTGCCCCCTGTGCCCATGCCACAACCGCAGCAGCCGCCGCCGCAGACAACACCGCATCAGTTCAATGTACATGCTAAAAATTTCGTACAGGGCCAAAACAAAACGTTTACACCCTCAGATAAGGGTCAAGAACAAAAACCGATGTCCACGCCACCGACTGCTTCGGCATCCGCGGGATCAGTGGAATCTCTGCCAATTAAAGATCTCAAAATTGCCAAAGGACCTGGAAGTCCTAAACAATCAGATCGTGTCAATGAACCTATGCAGGCTAAAATGTCTCCTGGTGACAAAGTAGCCACAACGAATAAATCAGATTTATCCAAGACCTCATGGAACATGACAGAGAATAAGGTTGAGCAGCCACTTTCAAATCAATCTCCGGCAAATAAATCTTTCCCTCCAACTGCACCGTCTACAAATCAAATGACCCCCACAAATAAGATTCAGCCTGCGGTGCCTAAACCGATCAAAGGACCTGCCGCTCCATTTTCGGGTGGTAAGCCGCCTACAAAGCCGGCAGTTCCGCAAACCATTGTCCCCGTACAGCAGGCTGCCTCAACGCCTAAAGCACCATTCGGCAGCAGACAAAAGCGTGACGGCCCCTCTAACCGCTCTCCGTCCAATGAAAACAATGATGTCTCTGAGCGAGCTACGGCCGCTGGCGACCACGCTAAACGCGAACCACCGCTACCGCCGAGCAAGGCCCCGATGCCGATATCTATCACGTTGCACGCGGCCGGTCAGCCGTTGATAGTGACTAACAAGGCGCCATTCGGTCACTCCCGCAAGGGAGCCGCGCCCCCGGAGCCGCCGCCGGCCCCGCAGCCGCCCCCGCCCGCTCCCACCGCGTCGGACTTCCCGCCCCCGCCCACGCCGCGCAACCGGGGCGAGCCCGCGCCCGCGCCCGTGTTGCCGCCGCAGCCACAGCCCGCCCCCGGCAAGTCCTGGGCCAGCTTATTCTCTAGTAAGGCCAGCGGGCCGGCAGCACCCGCCCCAACCGCCACCCCTGCGCCTGCGCCCGTCGCGCCTATGCCCGAGGAGCCTCCCAGCCCGACTACAGCTACTCCGCCTATTCCCCCAAACGTTCAGAAGCCGGTGGCTAAAGTGCCACCGTTCGACGCATCGCCGCTGCAGGCGACGGTAACCGACAAGAGTTCTCCGGCGAGTCGCGCGGCGCCGGCCGCCGTGTCGTACTCGGAGAAGACCTCCGTGAACGCGACGGCGGGGGGAGCGCGCGCCGCGCCCGCGCCCGACACGCGCGACCTGCCCGCCGGCAAGGACAACGCACCCGCCGCGCCGCCGCAAGCCTCGCCCTTCAGTGACGATCCCAACTCATACAGGATGGGAGGTGAGACTTTATTTATCTATTAAGTAGAAATCTCTAACAGCTTATTCCAGTGTAGATTTTCCATTATAGTCAATTTATGTATTGAGTAAACTTTCAAGTAATATTTTCTTTTTTTCGTTTGCAGAATTCTTGTCTAAGTACCAGCTAGATAATCGACCAGTGTCACTATTGCCGCGTGGACTCACAAATCGCTCAAACTATTGCTACGTCAATGCGATCCTACAAGCGTTAATTGCTTGCCCTCCCTTCTATAACATGCTGAAGGCGCTGCCGTATCAAACACGCAGGGGCAAGTCTAGCACACCCGTTATTGACTCAATGTGAGTATTATTCGATTAACTAAATAGCATTTTTTTTGTCCTGTTCTTTATTGTTGTACGTTTAAGAATGATAATGATTAATTTGTGATACTTGACTCCTGGCGCAGGGTGGAGCTGTGCTACGAGTTCAGCCCGCTGTCGAGCGGCGGCGGGGGTGGCGGCGGGGCGGGCGCGCGCGGCGGGCGCGGCGCGGGGCCGCCCGCGCTGGCGGTGCCGGGCGGGCCGCCGCTGGAGGGCGGCGCGGGGCTGCGCGTGCTGCGGGCCGCGCGCCCCTTCCCCGCCTCGCAGGAGGGCCGCCAGGAGGACGCCGAGGAGTTCCTCGGCTGTCTGCTCAACTCCCTCAATGACGAGATGCTCGAGGTATGCCTGTCTCATGGTTATTACAGTTCTTATTTTTTTGTGCCAGCCTTGTCAGTATTCCGATTTTTTTTAAATCAGCAATTGAATTTTCTATACTTAGGTATTGCTATATTATACATAGATGTTACTGTCTCTTTTTACTGCTTCTGAACTTCCTATAAGGGTTTAAGGTGAAAGTAACATTTAACCATTTAAATCAATGTTTTTACCATAAGTATTATTATAATTTTACAAGCTCATTATCAGTAGTCGACAATAAAACAAAATGTAACGTACAGCTGATGAAGCTGGTGGAGCCCGAGGAGCCCCGCGAGGCGGCGGCGGTGGTGGCGGGCGCGGGCGCGGCGCCGGGCGAGGACGACGACGAGTGGAAGGTCATGGGGCCGCGCAACCGCGGGGCCGTGGAGCGGCGCTGGGCCGCGCGCCGCACGCCGGCCGCCGACATCTTCCGCGGCCGCACGCGCCTGCGCCTGCACCGCGCGCCCTCGCACATCGTCACCGACGCCGTGCAGCCCTTCTTCACGCTGCAGCTCGACATCGAGGTACCTCACACTCTTGCGGCAAATGACCACAGCTCTCCTTGCACATACGATACTGTTTTGCAACAAAATTGCGGATGGCTGGACTACAATTTCAACCTACCTCGCACAGAGTTTCAGTCCATTTTTATAACAATGTAAAATAACTCTTTCTGAACTGCTTAATGCTCATTGCTACTAGTCTTCATGCTTGTTCACACAAATCTTGAAATAAATATGTAACACGCGTGCAAGGTAATCATTGCGATAGGTACTAGATTCTTCTTCTAACTGGCTCTGCGACCATCTCTGTCACAGCTAAAGCAATATGTTTTAGAAAAACCAACATTAAAATGATGTTTTTTATTTTTCGTCTCTGAAAGTGATAAAGATCACTTGAATGTTGACAAAATTAGCTGATTAAAAAGTAAAAAATAAATATAAATTGAATTTTAACTCCGAAAATATCTTAATAACAGTCCATAAAATTTTCAGCGTGCCAACAGTGTAAAGGATGCGTTGGAATTGCTAGCCGGTAAGGACACGCTTGAAGGCGTGAACGACGCGTGGCAGCAACTGTCCTTGGAGCAGCTGCCTGTTGTGTTGCTGTTACATCTCAAGTGCTTCCAACTCGACGCCGATGGACACACCGCCAAGATCGTCAAGAACATCGACTTCCCGATCGATTTGAAAATTGATCCAAGTATGTATAGTTTTGTCTATATTATTTTTGATTCTTTGCTCAAGCCTAGTGTGAATGATTAGCTCTAGCTGTACATTTATCAGGCTTACTTTTTTTTGTAGTGGTATAAAGTTAATAACAGTGTACAATGATGTACTTATTTTTCGTCTCTGAATACGTCAAACAATGACATTCATATGTGGAAAGCAATATCTGAGTCAACTATTAATTACTATAACAGTGAAACATAATTAACTTTTGATACTAATATTGTTGTTTTTGTCGTGTAGAAATAATGTCGTCAAAGCTGAAATACACGTCGAAACAACGTATGTACAAGTTGTTTGCTGTCGTGTACCATGAAGGAGTCGAGGCAGTTAAGGGGCACTACCTTACTGACACCTACCATGGACAAGTGGGTTGGATAAGGTGAGTTTAATTTAAATTTTCATTATCTGACTAGTTCTCATAAACTATCGCCCATAGATGTATTGTAGCAGGAAATTAATGAAGTATTTTACAATGATGTAATTTATTTTTCGTCTCTGAACGTGATGCGCAATCACTATAAATGTGGACAAGTTTTACTGAGTAATTAAAAGTACATGCTTCATAAGTCCTATTACGCGTGTCAGAGGATTGTAATGTGTATCGTGTGGCAGGTACGACGACTCGACGGTGTGCATGGTGAGCGAGGCGGCCGTCCTGAAGCCCAAGCCGCCGCGCATGCCCTACCTGCTCATGTACCGCCGACACGACACGCTGCCGCCGCACCGCGCCAGCAAGGCCGACTGACCGCCCGCCGGCCCCGCAGGCCCGCCCGCCGGCCCGCCCGCCGGACCGCCGGCCTGCCCGCCAGCAGGCTCGCCCGCCTGTCCGCCGGCCTGCTCGCCCGCCGACCGCGTCCTTCTGCAGATCTGACTCGCCTAATCATCGTCGTTCTAAAGTACAAAGTTGACGTTTCGTTTAATAGTTTACCAGTGGCGGCGCTGTAAAAACATTGAACCCGCGATGAACGATTGTATAATTAATATTTAGGTTACGAGCATGATTATTGTAAATAGTATTTAGTGTATCCGAGAAGAGGAGGCCGAAGCGTTGCGTGACCCGAAGGACTTAAAGTGTCATGACTCGAGGATTAAAATGCAACTCCTCTTTTCTGTTTGTAATTTTTCTCCTCGACAAAAAGCAATAGGCATGATGACAGATTTGAAATTCTCTTGTAAAATTGCCTTTCTAAACATTGTTTTGCATGAAAAAATGCATTTTATCTGCGTTTATTAAATTGTTCGATTCTTAATTGTCATCATACTTATTATGTTTATATAATTATAAAAAATGTAAAAAAACAATGTAGGTTAACTACTACTGAATTCATGATACATATTATTTCTGATCAAATCAACATTAAACACTGATTTGACGTAATCAACTGTTACATAGTACAAACGGTTTAACCATGTGATATTAGTCACGAATGGACCGGCAAGCAGTTACAAAAACACATATTATTATGTTTTAAGTGTAAATGCTGTATTTTGAAATATAAAACTGTATTCGAAGGAAAAATAAGTAACTTGAATTAGATAAGTTAGTTGTAGCATTAAGATATAAATTCTAGGGTCGTGGAGTATTAACGCTGGCAATGTTAATGGTAACGGTGCTTTGATGGACTGACTATGTGGAAAGTGATATGTACCCTAACAATACTTGTGATAACGGAGTGCTCGGAGACGATAACAGCAGATTGTTTAGTTGTACACTCTACTGTATAGATATTGTTATAACAATATAAGTGTTAAATATAAATAGATTATATTATTATCTCGCCGTTGGTATGATGTGAGGAATGCCTGTTTTTAATATTATTCAAATTCATTGAACTCTTATGTTTATTCTGTTTGAAAATTTTTGCAACAAAGGATGGTAATGTGATAATACTATGTAAACACTGTGTTATCACACGAGTGTTTTCGCGAATGCCAACTTCATTTAACGATCAAACTAGCTGACTGTTGATGTAATGAAACATATGTATTAGTTAATTGATCTATAAAAAAGCATTAAAAATGTGACTTTGCCTCGGAAATGAGCGAAATAGCACACGTGCTCTCGTATGTTAGTGTCCACTAGTTAATAAAATATCTATTTTGATTTTTGTATATTAATGAAAGCATTGCTTTAGAGTTGAGTAGCTAGTTTGATAATACAAAGTTATTAATAGCTATGCTATCCATTAAAATTTATTATTATAAATTGATAATAAACCATTTTGATCTCACTCATATTGTTGTTGTTTGGGAATTATCACGAGTTTGGATGTAAATTTCCTTAAAAATTATGAAGGCAATACATATTGCCTTATTAGGTATTTGAATGCTATTATTACGAAATTGACCAAAAAGTATGGATATTATTTGAAATTGCTGCTGTTCTAGCTTTTCTACTTAGTGTTATGAAAATCATAATAAAGAAGCCAACATTATTTAGGCGTTGAAAATGATATCTTATAATGCACTACAGTTGTGTCCAAATTATAGTGAAGGAGTATTTAATCTTGTAATTAGTCAATTTACTATTACTATAATGAAAACGAAATAGGTTTAGTTTTGTATGATAGTTTACTAAAACAGAGTTATATGTACTAACTTGCTAGGCTTTTTTATGTATAACTTGGTTGTTGTTAATTCGTTTATTTTGGATTGTGGGTAGGTATAGTGTAGTTAGCGATTTTATTGGCGATAACATAATGTTAGTTTACGCGGTTCTGCTTATGAAGAAATATGTGGAAACGACTATGGGATGTTCGAAAAACAATCATGCGCATTTTGAATCAAGACGACAATCTTTGCCCTTTTGCCATTGTTTCAACTGACCGACAAGCCTATGTAAAAAAGTTATACTGATTAATATGTTCCTATATTTTAAGAGCATCAGTTCCTATCACTAACGATATTGAAAATAATACTTATCTAACAAGTAATGCAATATAATGCTTTTTTAATTACTTCTTTTGTAAATTTTGCATTTTATTTAATTTCATGGCCTTTTCAAGAGCAAATTGTGTGATTTTTTATAAAAACATCTACAATTCGCTTCTTAAATACTTTCGAGCTACTGTCGTTTACTCGACCCCCATTTGTAGTATTTATAAAATACTTGTGACGATAAAAACGCTATGACCGTCACTCAATTGAGAATTAAATTGCGTAGCTATTGTAATAATAGGCGACGTCTTGATTCAAATCGCGACAATTTCGACCATCCCTGCGGCATTTATTGCGTAAGGCATGAGTTATAAGATATTGATGCAGCTGCTTGCAATTGTACATAACGATTACATTAAAATATGTTCCATAAGAATAACACGAATTTATTCCTCGTATTTTTAATAGGATTAACATTGTTGATGACCCGCGTAACTGTTGGTCGACGAAACCCACAGCATTTTACTTGCACAAGTTAATATTATTTTCTATTAGTTTTTAATAATCTGTTCCTATCGGTTTGCGATATTTATTTATCGATTGTGAAGCATTGCTGGATTTTCTTTTTTTTTACTGTGTTTGTATGGTTATGGAAATAATATTGTCAAAAACTGCATTGGAATTTGGAAAGTTTACGTTGAAGGCATCATTATAGTTTTTGTTAGATTATATTAATTTAGCTATTAGCTAGTGATACCAGTAACATAGTGAAAGGCTTGTAACGAAAGTTGGTGTATTAGGTGCAGCCTTATCGTAACCGGTACGTACTAGCGTGTCCTCCAGTGTATTAGGTGGAGTTGTATGCGTAAGACTGAGCGCAGGGTCCCCGAATGTCTGTTATTTATGTTTTATTACGATGTGAACACGAGCACACTTAGTTGTAAGATTTTATAGTAACAAACGCTGCCTTTTAGTTAAGTGTCTGTGTTGCGTATTTATTGAATGATAACTAACTTAATTTATATGGAGTAACCAACCTCGTATAGGATCGCATCTCAGTTGAGCGCACTGTATAGAGTCAGATTAATTGATAATTATAAGCAATCGAAACATGTTTTAATAGTTATATTGGTCAGTTGTGATGATCATGACATACATAGTGTATGTGAACTAGCCGCGTTTATACCTTTTTACTGGATCACTTAGTTGGCTGTGACGTAGCCGTCGTAAGTGTTACTGTAGCCACATGTTCGTTCATACAAACTTGTATCAATCGCACGAATCACAAACTTAATGTACATCATTACAATGATAATTATACTAATCAGTATCAATGATAGATATAAAATTGTTGCATTATGTATATTAATTTAAAGAGTTTAATCAATTTGTAAACGTTCCTGATTATAGTTTATAAATATCAGATCAAAATAGTTATGAGTGAAACTATACTACTTTTTAACTAGTTTTATTTACAGCGGAGAGCAGGCTAATTTATATTTTTATTTGTTCGCGAAAAGCAATTTGTTACGATACTTTTAACATTGATTTTCAAACTGGAATTATTGAGTAATATTTTATTGATTGTGTATATCATAGTAT
Organism: Trichoplusia ni; assembly: GCF_003590095.1. Lineage (NCBI taxonomy): Eukaryota > Metazoa > Arthropoda > Insecta > Lepidoptera > Noctuidae > Trichoplusia > Trichoplusia ni. The sequence goes on from NC_039492.1 coordinate 9,659,240, forward strand.
ATTTATTATCTGAGGTTTCTTTAAAAAAAAGGTAAGAAACCTCGATTAATAGTTATCTTATACATAATGCTTCAGTAATTTCAAATACGGGAGCTTATCACCCAGTTTTAAATAAGATTTTAGTGTCTATTTACTAAACATAATATATTTAATGTATAAATTTTATGTATAATGTTCCGCTCTCTGTATATGTAGCACAAAAAACTTAATTGGGATTTGTCCATAATATAATACATAACAGTTTATGGGCAATTCGCGTTTTCAATGAATTATACAAAATTCATGCCAGTAAAAATATTAATTGATTTTAAACTGTGTAAAAAGCATTAAAAAATAAATAATTTCTTGAAAATAACTAGTCAATACTTTTGGTATCCCTTACCTTCCGTGATTTTGGTGCGTAATTCTAAGAATTATACACCTCAGCAGTTTTATATAAATTGTTTAATTTGTAGATTCTATGAGAACGCGAACCTTGTAACTTGTTTGAATTCATACATATTAGGCCTAGATTGTATTAAGAGTTTTGACCACAATGCTTACAGCAAAACCTACAAAAAAAAAAGTGTAAAATAGTATATACCTAATAGTTATTTTATAGAATTATAGATTGGCGTGACTAGTACATTGTACGGTGGCTGAATTCATAGTCATTGGAGTAACAAGCGTGTATGACTGTTGATAGATATTTCATATTATGTATATCAATTTATAAATATCTTTCACCCAAGTCGTGTCAGGAATTCAAGTCAGCGTGGCCTATAGTTGCGCCAAAATGCCAAGTGATTAGTTTTCGAAAAAGTTCGGTCCAAAATCTACGTGATTCTAAATTATATTGAAACCAAATATTTTTTTGTTATATGTATATCGTACATGTCGTGAACAAGTTGTTTTTGTTTTCAAACTACTCATCTAGTCCCCATCAGATTAATACTGTCTTTTGGTGCAATGCATATTATATTTATTAAAGAAAAAAAATCTATCGTTACCGTCGCCATAAATTATTTACATAAATTTGTTAGTTTGATCACAAAGCAATATCTGTAAAAAAAATGAAAATGGTAGAATCTGAGTAACATTACAATGAACACTTTGGCGGTCTATCTACTTAGATTATAAAACTTTAAAAAAGATGTATGTAGTAATGCTTATCATTATTATTTTTATATGAGAAGTTCATTATTTAAGTTACGGTTAATTTTAGAGATAAGATCCAAGGCTGTATTAATAGAAGGAGTGTTTTTTCCCAATCAAGCGAAGCTGATTTAACGTTTTTATTTAACAAAACAACTGAATTAAGTATTGTGAGAAAAATACTCCTGTTGACCATAATAAATAGTGTGCAATTTAAAAAAAAAAGACAAAAAAAATCCAATGTTTAAACATGGTGCATTATTTATTATGATCAGCTTTCTAAGTTGTTATGTGGATATGTGTGTATGACTAATTATAAAATAATCCTTTATTTTGGTAATAAATTGGTGTTATGAAAAATTTTGTGAATAAAATAAGATGTCATTCTGATTCCAATGTTTTATTTGTCGAAAAACGGGGTGTTGACTGGGTAAGAAACGTAAAGGTATATTGATTTTCTCAGCTATATAAGAATATTCGACACGCATTTTTGCAAATCTAAAGTTCGAGTTCTTTAACGAGTAAGTATGTCTGATAATATCTGAATAAAATAACTTTAATCGGGTTCAATAATAACTTTCATCTCGATATTATTCATTTAATCTACCTGACGAACATTGAAATAAAGATGTCAACTACGAAATTGAGAAAATGTTCACGTCAACTTCTTATTCTTTCACAATCATTTTTCATCTCGCACGATATTCTGAAAGTAAAAGAAGGAAAATTGATTATTGAATAAATCAAAATATCCTGAACGTATAAGCTCTGAATTTTTATTAAAATGACAAACCCACCCTGACTCTGCATTTGAAGATCCCGTAGAAGAGCATGACGATGCCTATAGGCAGAACTGTTAGGGCGACTAGAAGCCAGCCCGCGAGAGCCTCCCCCGGCGGCCATGAGCTAGACCCGCCGGCAAAAATGCACTGCCGAATAAAAAATTACAAGTGACGACGAGATATCAGAATAGATAAATACGTAATTAATATCTAAAAACACCCTGTGTAGGGTAACATATATAAGTACTAGCTGACCCAGCAAACGTTGTTTTGCCTAATAAATTATTTCTAGTTGTATGTATTTTTAATGCTACATTATAAAAAAAAAATATTGTGAGCAACCCTTATCACTCAAAGTTATGAAAAATAGATGTTCTTTTCTCAGACCCTACCCAATATGTATACAAAATTTCATAAAAATAACCAATCCCCCAATATGTAATTAACATCGTGACACGGGAATTTTTTACACGGTGATTTTTTAGTCGTCTTACAAAAGCAGCCCAGTTCATGTATCCGACGTAAAATACCCCTGGGCGCGATTATTATTTTTTTATGTTCAACTAAGATTATAAGTAGGTACGAAAAAAATTAAACAAGATAAATCTGAAATATACTATTAAAAATAATAAAAACGCCGCCGCCCGCGCCCCTCACCATTGTTACAAGGCTCGGACCGCGCTCGCAACAGAGCTGTGTTTCAAAAAACCTACGAATTGCATAAATTGATTAAAAATTGCATTTTAAATTTATTCAAATCTCATAAATACCTATTTTTTTTTATCATGAACGTGTTCTAGTCATTGGATACATGAACTGGGCTGCTTTTGTAAGACGCCTAAAAAATCACGGTGTATATTAGATATATTTTGTGTAAATCTGCGCAACACCTATAATATTGTTCTAAAAGCAAACACATTCGACAGACTCAATAATAAACTACTGTCCAGATTTTACGGACCAAATGACAGTTATTGCACGTTGAATGAAAAAGGAATTAAAAAAACTCGTTTTTTCAATGCCGAATTGAGAAATATACTCTGAAAGTCTGAATGTTCAAACATCATATCAAAGCAACTTTGACATGTTTTACGGTTAAATTTTCGAAAATATACCTATGTTCGAATATGTAGGTATTGACACTATATTGAAGACTAATGAAAGACTGCCTCAGGTTTTAAATATCAACGGACTTAGTTAATAATACAGTGGCCATTTTCCATATCAACTTATCTTACCATCATAACAGCTGGCGATAACGCCCAACAAATCCTCATGAAGACACTAGGGTATTCCCCGACCGCGAAGTACACATCCTCACAGAATCTGGTCTGACCATAAATGTAGGTTATCACAGTCGCCACGACCGCCGCTATCGGCACGCGAGTCTTCGTCGCCGGCCAGTTCATCAGGAAATTCAGTATGTATAACCCACCCTGTGAATGAAAACAGTACTTAAAACTGTGTGTGGTTGAACAAATTTTAAATAGTTAAATTTAATAAATAACGTAGGTTTGGGTCATTTTTACCGAAATCGCAATTCGGTATTAAAACGGGCTGTAATGCCTAAAAAGACAGGTAAAGATAGGCACTATGTTATTTTTAAAATAGACAGAACGAATCGTAATAAGGTTCAATCAAATTCTTTTACTCAGTTTTAAATAATTGTTGTGAAATGTTCAGACACTAAAATTATATTTTTACTACTAAAAGTTAATTATAATTTTGATTGATAGTAAAAGTCCAACCTGTGTACACAGAGTGATGATGCCAATTAGACAAAACAGTAGGCATATGACTATAAGGAAAGCCCAAGTTGTCTTTCTGATGGACCGTCCCGTAAACGTCGACATCACTGTCTGAACTAACAGCGCCTGGAAAATACCCAAAATGATTAATAAATATTCAAGGTCCGCCGCAAGTTTTTAAGTTTCAATAGCTAATTTTATGATTTAATTCACCGGCAATCCATTTGACTCACCGCTGTAGTGACTGACAAGACGAAAAGCGTGAAGAATATTAGAGCGGACCAGAACTGGCTGCCGGGTATCCGTGCTACGTAGTCAGACCACAGGATAGAGGCTGATGACGTTCCTAAAAGAGAATAACATTGTTTATGGACAGCTGGTCAATATTTTTGTCTCCTAGCAACAACAGCGTTAGAAATTAAAGATTTTCTAATGACACGATTTATTTTCGAGATGATGATAGATTTGATTCGTGTCCTATGTCCAAACCGTGATTAGGTCGGCATCGTTGGCCTAAATTAGACGAAATTATAAATTATAAGGATGGTCGTTAGGGTCCAAAGTCGACACATTCACGAGAAATAACATAAGCACTGGGTAGTGTAAAAACACCAAGTAGTGTAGTTAGTACCTGGCCATATATTAGTAACATTTTCATAGTCCTTGTAGAGAGCTCCATGCGTGGCTCCTAGAACGAGTGCGGCTGTCATGCAGCTGGACTTCGACACGGCGAAGGCGAGCAAGGCGGTGGAGCCGAGTCTGTGTGGGGACTGAGGGCAGTACGAGCCCAGCATGAGGAGGGACCCCTGGCAGACCGACATCTCTATTAGAGCATACTCCATTGCTTCGCGCCACATCTGAAATGTATAAATGTATATTTCAAGTCTTTATTTCACAAAGTCTTGAAAAGTTAAGTTCACACCAGGTAATATAAGTAGTTTTGATTTCAAAAAAGAATTTCTTTTTTATGGACTCTATGATAATTATAATTTGTCAAGTTTTTCACACATAGATGCGACTACCACTGCAAACCTTTTTTTTCTACCGGCTACATTATCGCATCGCCCTAGGCGGCACGGGTTTACTCGGCTTATAGGCACCAAATTGGCACGATAAAAATCCGAAATTGTATACTATTAAAATATATAAGATATTATAAATATCATTAAGAATAGAGCTAGAGAATTAGAATATCATAAACATACTTGCAGTCCCTCTAACAGCACGCCCCAATCGCAGGCTTTGAACATGCGTCCGGCGCCCTCCAGCCGTAGCGCGCCCACCGCCACGCACACCAACACAAAGTATGTTAACACGTCCTTGAATAACACCAACTGGAATATTGTCCGTCACTTAGTGAAACAGCAAGAACTCTTGGGAATGGCTGATTCGTTTGCTAATGTAAACACTTGTTCTTTCTAAAACCGACTCCGCACTAAAGGATTTAATCCTTGTGCCGCGGGAGGCGATAGTTATAGATCTACCACGTATTACCATTTAAATTAAATGATTTCAAAAATTCCATAAACTGTTTCGAGTCTTGCCAAAAATGCACAAAAATAACATAAAAATCGTAATTTTTATGTGTTTGTTATGGTAGTGCTAATATACGAGTTACTGACCTTGGAGTAGCTGTACATGCGTTTGATGACGACGAAGTAGATGAGCACCCAGCTGATGACGTAGTAAGTACTCAGCTCCCACACCAAGTTGCCCAAACCGCCCTCCAGACCGTTTCGCTTTAGGTCCAACACGAAGTTGCTGGAATCAGGATGAACGATATTAAAGTGGCCCGGCAAACCCCGTATCGCGTACCCGTATGACGTATCGCGGTTTCACTCCTCGCGTAGTACAATGGAAGCGTTTGTGTGATCGATGTATGCTTGTCTTGAGTCTGGGTGTCTTTGTGCATGTGGCTTGAATGATTGTGAAATCCCCACGACAGTATTCTATTTCTTACCGCGGGAGTCTTTTCTAAGCCATGTATCGGATTAGGTAGAGGTTGAAAACAGATTTTATAGTACAGTTCTCTTCATTAATATATTTGTACCTTTTTAAACTTTGTACAAAAGCTAACTGAATATGTTATTGATTGCGTACGCTTACAAGAAGAATGACTGCGCAGGAGTCTCACTCCCCGCCGGTAGAGGGCGATGCCTAGCGGCGCAGGGTGGATGGGCGGCGGCCGCGCAGTGCAGCCACGGCAGGAATGTGTGGACAGAGTGCACCGTGAGGGCCAGGCACCACGCGCCCGCCGCGCCCGCCGCCAGCGCGCTGAACACGCAGATGGAGAGCATCGCGATGCCTATGCCTGGAATATTAAAAATTAAAAAAAACCAGGGCATCCAAAGACATTACTTGCTTACATTTTGCCATTAACATAGATAAAAAGGTCATCAACGTTTCCTTATCTGAAAGAATTATTGTCTCGTACTGAAAGACCTTTTTTTTAATAGACTATAACTTAAGAAAACAGGAAATAAATGTTGAATAATATGGAGATGTTAGTAGTGAACATTTAGTTAGCCCAAGTTTTATACATTTACTAAGTGTTGCTCGCAGCTTCGCTCGCCTGGATACTATCGGTTATACGGATTCTTGGTCTAATTTGTTGTATCCTGGAAAGCTGCTCTTTTTTCAAACCATGGTACATAGTGAATGTAGATTTCAAGTACGAAACTAAAAATAAATCTTACAATGCTAAGAATACTGGTTCTCTCAAAACTTGACGCTTTCAAACACACTATCCACTGCTATGAAAATAAACAAGGTACCTCTAGACATCGGAGACAAATCCCAGCAGTTAAGTACGCCTTTCTTGGTGGCAACGCCTATCGCGAGTTCCAGATAGAACAGCGGGTATCCTATGACGATGCTGAAGATGTTGTAGAGGAAGAGGAAAGGAAGCAGCTTCCTGAAGTCGTAGAGGTAGGGATGCCACCAGAGCTGGAAGATGCCGATGCAGGAGGAGACCACGAGCTGCCGGTAACTTATGTTGTTTGTCCATCTATCGAAGATCTGAGGAAATACGAGGGTGTCAGAAGCAGATTGGAGTTAAAACGTGTATTGAAGATGGCGGTTTTGTGCAACTTATAATCAAAATAACACCCTTTAGATCTAATGTGACTTTTGTGGGTTAGCAACATAAATTCAAATAAACGTCCGTTAACTTTAAACTGTAGGATGCAACTGAACATTTGTGTCTTGCTTTTAACGATGTAGGGAAGATGATGTAGAGTATTGAGGGTAATTTACAGGGCAAATTACTTTTCTTGGTAACTAAGTTTGCCACCTCATAAATGAAGACTGATACAGTACCTAGTGGAAGCCAGACGCTGGTCCACCCAACGGTAATAATTTTAGTTTAAGACGTGGTGGTAGGCGAGTTTTAGACATGTATCAAATATACCTACTGAAGTTTTTGCAGATAGATTTTCCGTAGTGTCAGTATCAACTGATTCAGTCAAAGTTTTCGATCGAGTGCTCTGAAATAAAAATAAAAATTTAAATACATATTGATTAAGCAAGACATATATTTTACTATGTTTTTAAAACTTACCAAACTTTCACTCATTTTCAGTACGAAATAACATCAAAATAATTAATAGTTTTCAAAAATATTTCTTATGCCAGTTGATATAAACATGTGTCAAAATGTGATACTGTAGTTGTTTACTACAGATTATTTTTGTGGCATCAAAGAGGATGCAGTGAAAGATAAATCTTTATGTTGCTTGAGAAGCTTTATGAGATGTTTGTGTCGCAGACGGATTGCATAATCCGCCGTATTACATTACGGCTAGCCGTTATGAAAAATAGGCTCGTTTTGAAAATATCTACGAAAATAAAAAAGATTATTTTTTACAAAGGTCTAGCCGTCGCTGGCTCTTGCTCTAAAAGGCCGTAGTAAACTGTGATAGGCCTTTATAGGCATCACTATTTTACCGCCCTAGGCCCGCATTTCGGCTGGATTGCAGTTTAAATGCGGTCAGTCTTTCTAGAGCGTTATAGTTCTGTGCTTTCCAATTAAAGTTCTGTAGCCTCGAGAGAAGCCTTAAGTTGTCACCAAGCTGGTCTAAGTAGTGTTTAACTAAGTGGAATTGAACACTCTTAAACTGTCATACATTTTGGTAGTCAAGAATTACTTTGCATATTTCTCGAAGGATTCCAGACAGCATACGTAGTATTTTTATAAAGAACTTCTTATGAAACTTGAAAAAAATATTTTTGCGTTAGGGAATAACAATACTCAGCCTACCAGCACGGATAGCCGAGGTTGAGGACACCACGCCAATCCCACTCAGCGCGATGTGTCGCGTGTTCGATCCAAGCGTAGAACAAGCATTTGTGTGATCCACGAATGCTTGTCCTGTGTCTGGGTGTCTTTGTGATTGTGACTTGGATTAAACTCCTTAATGCGGGGGTCGTAAAAAATCTTCGTTAAGTACAAGAAGGGTTAAATAAATAAAAGATCAATATTGTTAATATAACAAATTCTATAATATCTAGCTTTACATAGTGGATTCGTGGTAGCTAAATAATTAACTAATCGCACCAAATTACGCTACTATTTGGTTTACAAACGTGAATAAACCTTGAATTGTAAAACTGAAAGCCTACACGGTCTTAGAATAATATTATTGCAGAGTGGGAGGGAGACGACGTACGCTCTGTAGCGCGCTGTCACGCTCCCACAACTGAAATAATTGTACTTTAAAACTTGGTAGCAGGCTTCCTGAAGTCGACAAATTACAAATAAAGTCTTTAAGTGAAATTAAACTAACAAAGCACTCTTTAAATAACATGAGTAGTGTGAAAGTAAAGAAATATAGTAAGTGAAGCACATTGTAGAATGACTAACGAATATTGTAATACTTTATATGGATAGAGGTACAATTAACCTAGAGTAGTACGAAAAAAAAGAAAAAATAATTTTGGTAATTTGATTTTTTTACTGATTAATGCCTTTAAAAATAGATAATTATGTAAATAGACGATATAATTTAAATTGCTACCTACTGGTATAAGCTTTTTCAAGTCTCGCTACGATTAGCACAATTTCCCAAAGTTTTAAAACTTTCTTTTGGATATTATAAATGAGGAAGAAAGATTTTACACATTGCATACACAATTAAATTTTTAACACAAAAAGTCAACTTGACTCTCAAAACTTTATAATAGAATGGTAACAATGTAATGTTGCCAGAGGAAATAAGTTGATTATTCGGAAGACCGCAAATGACGACGGCAGCGTTTCCCAAACCACAACCAAGAAATTGTTGCACGGATAAATTGTATTATGTAGTTATCGATAGCTAAATAAATTTCGTTACGTAATATCTAAGTAATAGTTTTATAGAGTATAAAATAAGTTTGAGATAATTAAAAAAATCGACGATGTTTTTAGGATTTATGCTCATGTAACTTTGAGAAACACTGCTTGAAAGAGTTTTATATAATCCACAAACAATAGATTTAATAATCAAATATTAATCGGTAAGTTATAATAATTATATGAAAATATTTTTCTATAGTATCTATTACAAATTAGTGAGTATAATAGGAAGTCAAATGTGTCGATGTGGAATAGGTATTAAAGGTTCAAACATAACCCGAGATTGTGAATAATAAACCTTATACACAAAAATGTAAGGGCCACATTTCAATGCCGTTATGAGATTGAAAAGCAAGGACAATATTCTGTTAAAATATGCTAATGAACTTGAATAAATATTGTTTCTTTCTATATTAACTTACGTGATTAATGCCACGATCCTACGAAGTAGTGTTAGAAGAAAAGAGATGTACGTAATAGAACTCCTCCGAAACAGCTCTGACAGACGGTAGGTCTGAGAATAAGACATCTATTTTTTATCCCCTTGAGTGATTTTTTTCATTCTATAATATTTTTTTGTTCTGCGCCATGGTAAATCAACATTTACGGGCTCAGCTAGGAATATTATGAAATATTTGCAAACTCACCTAAAATAATCGTGAATTTAGTTTTATAAGTAACGAAATTGCAATGTGGCAACAAAGATCATAATTAAATAAATTTAAAAAAGGATGTGAAATGAGAAAGGAACAATGAAGTGAGTGAATTAACACAGTATTTCGTCACCAAACACATCACACACAATAAATTAACACCTCTATAATACCTCAATAACAATGTCCACTTTAAATACACTATATTATTTAAGTAGCATCTTTACACAGAGTAAGTAATACGACAGAGGCGAAGCTTCACACGTTGGCGCAATAAGGCTGTCTATGAAGTCATGCTATCGCAGGCAACCTCAAGTGGAATGAATGGGATAGCAAGACGCTGTGACCCACGTCATAGTGAGGCATATATGAAAAAATTAATTTGATAGATTCTAAAACTTTCAATAAAAACCTTTGAAACATTTGGGAACCGAACGGGTAGTTATTCTTATTAAATTAACGTTTTATTAATCAATGAATTATGAAACAAAAACATTTTGAGTTTTATTTCACTGAGTCCATAATCATGAGCTGACGCGGCGGGGTCGCGAGTCTGACAATCCCGATAAATACGCGTGGGTAAACCGTTGTATTGTTTAATATGTTGGAGTCGTTTAAATTAGATTAAAATTATTCTTTTTTCTTGTTTTATAAAGTATACTCTGCGTAGGTATGAAGCTTTGCCAATGGGCGTTATTTACTCTGTGCTATAAATATTGGAACGCATGTAAGGCAATTAATTATCTGCGACATAAGGCTTACTTCGATCATAATTTAATTATACGAAGTGTATGATTATGTATTGTTAAACTATTTCTTTAAGACAGCTGTACCGCGGTCCTTGCGCCAGTGACATTGGAAATGGACCTTATTGCTTTAATATACATTCTCTTTTACGATGTCACTGATGCATGGTTTTTAGTACATTTATTATAGGTACTTTTTGCTAATCTATTTTTAATCTTATTGCGATGTAATAAGGATTATATTTGTAAGGTAAGATTACAAACGGCTTGCCTCCACCTTTTTAAGTAATAGATAGTTGTAAAAGCGTGACAGCGCACTACACAATGTAGAGCGACATCTGTCTTTCACAACAGTACTAATACTACTTCAAGAAGTGACGGCTGGCCAATAGATGGCGCTATACGAGTCAATTTAATCTATATATCTTATTAACTGTCTAAAAGTCATAATACAGGTTCTTGTACTCTATTAGTACATTTGACAGTCTAAGGTTTTAATAAATACAATATATACGTATTCGATAATAATGTCAGTTAAAAAAATATCAGCTCTCACTGCCTAACACAAGACCATACACTTGTATCTATTCCTAGGCGCCTTCTACCACCTCAAAAAGTTTATTATTACAGTAGTGTAAGCGAGATAGCACATATTATAGCTACATAGCATGATGCGGTCTCTCTCTTTCACAATTGTAACAGTCTTACTTCAAGCTGTGGTGGAAGGCCCATTTATTAGCTATTATAAACAAACCGATCAATTTTCATACTTTCAGTCCGATTAAATAACATATTCTTAGTTTTACACACGACCAATTCAAACAACAGTAGAATCGAAGCGTTAATGTCAAGACAAATTCACTTTTATTCCAACGACGTAAAGTTCAAATTACTTCAAAAAAAATTCAAAATTAGTTATAATTGAAGAAATATGTACGTTATGGTCGTTAAGTTAAGGGTGAATTTGCTGCTTAGATAAGGTACTGTATTAAGAATTGACTCTACACGTTTAGAAACTCCGTTATTGCTATAACAGCGTGAGCAGATCATTGTTAATACGCGACAAAGAAGTTGGCAATCTTATCAACCGTTGCAATTGAAAAGGCTTATTTACTTTGAGTAAATTACTGACGCTAAATTATAAATCAGAGGCTGTATCGAGAGTTCTTTAGCAGAATTGTAGTATGAAGAAACGAGACAGCGCACTATACTTGGTAATTGCATCTCATTTTCACTATGACGATAGTCTTGCTTTGAGAGCTCATATTAAGCTGGTTGTAATGAGTTAATAACTTATCAATATTGTCTTTATATCTGACTGATAAAATATTTCAGTCTAATCAACTTGCTATGTTATTAACGCCAGTTACCTACCCGTAGTAAAAACGCCTTTGCACATTAAAACTTAAGGTATTCAATATTATTGATTGAGTCGTAAATAAACAAAATTTATGTCCAAAAAATTGCCGAATTGTCTAAATTATTGCTGAAAACCACTACAAATTTCACCAGGCACATTATTTTAAACGGTAATTTAATAGCGTATAGTTGTCGGCAAACAACTTAAAACAACACCATTTTCAAATCAATTTTAGTCATGTACACAGTTCCTAATGACTTAAAAGTAATATTATATTTTTTGTGAAAGCGTGACAGCGCAATACACGGCGTAGAGCGGCATCTCCACACCCACCAATATTAACGAAAGGTTTCAAATTCGAATACGTCAACGTCAGTCACGTAGTGCAATAGGGATGACGACAATTTATTTTTCAGTGTCCGTCTTGTATTTTAATGAATAATAGTCGATACGTCAGTTTTCTTTTGACCTGCAAACATAAATTGAACAAATTATGGTGATTGAAACAAACGAGTGACGACACAATTGTGTAGAAATTTTACGATACCGTTACGTCACAAGCTCGTCTCCTAAACTTTAAAGCAGTTTATCTTTTTCAAGTCGCGTTGTTAAGAAAAAAGAAAAAATACGTATCGATTATTTTTTCAATTATCTAAGGGATGAAATAGATTTTTAGTTTTTATACTCAGTCTACCCTAGTACGTTACTGTTTAGACTTCAAGCTAATAGAACTACACAGCATTTTATTAAGTTGTAAGCCGACAAACAACACAATAACAGAACATCATAAAACACAGTATGGTGCGATCAAAAATAACTCTTAAACACACTGTACCACACCTCACTTTGCCGCTACGATATTACATCAACAATAGGGTATTCAACTTTATCTAATAATATAATTCAGTTTAGTCTGACAGACAGATTTCCAAAAAAATATTGAACACGTATTTTTCATTTTATCACATCATTAAGGAAGATTAAGACAATAAAATGTACGGTAGTGGGGGCTAGTAACATCACTTGCTAGTAAAACCGTACTAGTAAGTGACGTCACACGATATTTTAAATCACTGAATCCCCTTATTTTTTTGTTTTATATAAAAGAAAAAATACACATGTCTATCTATTTAGTGGAACCATCATTCATTGGACAAATATTTTTATCAATGGATGGTTGCACTAGTAGTAAAAGTAACGGTCGTCATTATCCTCAAATGATGCCTCAACATTGAAAATTGGCCCATATCCGACATGTTTTAGAGTCTGTCTGTCTGATTAAACAGATTATTTTTTGTCAAATCCCCTATTTCATCTTTTGCCACGTTTCCAGGTCCACACAGGTTTCTCCCGGGCTGTGAGGTCGCAGTGTAACAGCTTGCGTGTCTTGTGTCACACGCTGAAGAGGTCCCCGGCGGAGGGCAAGGGCGCGAGCCCTCCCGTCACGTCGGGCAGACGAGACACGTCCGGTAAATTCTCTATGTGGGATTTAACTTCGGCTTTCACTGCGTATATCTTTTGGAGTTTTATGTTGTATTCCTGGAATTTAAGAGTTTATTTATTGGATTTGTCGAATTATGATTGACATACGTAAGTATGGAGTTTGAGATATAAAAAGATCAATTTTTTTTTTGGCCATCGTAATGTCTATATACAGCTAATATAGCAGACGTCTAAAAGCTATACTTTATTGAGCGTCATTTTCCCAGATGGCTTTTATTCCGCTGTTTTTGGATAGCAGACTGGTTGTGGTCACCACGCCAGAACGATCTCCGATTATGGACAGCATTTGTGTGATCCACGAATGCTTGTTTTGAGTTATGCATGTGACTTGAATTTTTGTGGAACTCCCGCGGGACAAGTGTTAAATGCCTTAATATGGGAGTTGAATAGAATACGAGTGTTGTTTGATATGCGTCATGGCGGCGTATAAATACTTTTTTTGTTTCTTAGTGTGTGTACCTCTAGCCTGGCCTCGGCCTGCTTGGCGAGGTCCCGCTGCGCCTGCGCGAAGTCCCGCAGCATGGCGGCCACGCGGCGCCGCTTGTCCAGCTCCTCGCTCAGGCGCAGGTTGTACTCGGCCAGCAGCTCCACCGCAGAGTTCACCACCGCGCTCAGACTCAACGCCGATTCCTTATCTACCAAACAGACGCTTGTTTAGACAAAACTAATAATAAAAAACATTATTTTGAAAAAAATTATGGAGCAAGTGGCCTGATAGAGGTCTGGAAGAGAAAGGGGCAGGCCATTGCCCAGTAGTGGGATCTAAAAGAAGTTATACATAAACAAAAGGGAACAAAAGAACTTTGCTGGGAAGACGTCATTAATGGTGCCAGATTAGTTTCAAGACAGTGATATATAAGCGTGACAAATGCTCGGTCTCATTTAAATAAAGCAACGAATTTGAATGACATCAACTAAGTTGACTTAAAAGTAAGTAACGCCCTAAAATTGTTACAAAAATATATCATTAATATGAAATCTAACATTCGCGTAAACCTAAGAAACTACTATCATTAATATCAGTCAAAAATATGATTTTTCATTCATTAAAACGAGGAACAGATAATGGACTATTTGGTTATCCAGCAAAAATTGTCGTTTACTATAAGATTCATGAAAAAAAAATACAGTCGAATTAAGAAACCCTTTTCTGTGTGTGAAATCAGTTAAAAATTGAGAAATCTCTGTTTTATGAATTCGCTCGGTACGTTTAAAAATACAGACAGACCACATTTTCTGAAGAACAACTAAATAAAACCTTAATTTCAAAATCTAAAGAAAATGGCTGAAATCTTTTGAGCGATAATACAAACGGTGTAAATAAATTGAACAGTTTTACAGGTACATAAATTTACAAAATTTGCTTAATTATATCTTGTAATAAGCTAATAAGGATTTCTAAATTTTTAGGAACGTGACTACAAAGAGATATCATATTTCGTCTGTATCATTGAGTATAATGTGACCTTTGTGCAAGGTGTAAAGGAAATTGAACCTTAAGGGTATGTGTGTGTATGTTTCAAATGTGTTTCTGATACAGTAAACACTTTGCATTGACTGTACAAATTGTTTACTTATTATTAACTAAAACTTGTAAAATCTAAGATTACATAATGATAAATAACATACATTATGTATTCTCTATAAAAATACCAAGATTATATTAAATAGTGAGTAAAGAAATAAAGGTTCTAAACTCCATTTTATATATTTTTATTAATAGTTTCTCTAACAATTTGGGCAAAAAGTCAATAATTGAAATACACAGGGCACATCAACAGTCTTTATTTATAAATTCCTAAATTGTATTACAATAGTATTAAACTAAAATAACAAGGTTTAGGAGATCACATTAGTTACTTACACATATCACATTATTTAATTGAGCATATCATTATAGAACTATTTAACTCCTAAGTCAATGCTTACATAACAATTAGATTAATAATACTGAGAATCTTGTTATAACTACGGCAAGAAACAAACAAACTAATCAACGGCCATAGAGTTCATTTTCCAATGACACAAATGAAACAAAAAGCACGAAAGGTCACATTTTATTGGTCTCTCAATTGTTTTAAATATTGGAGGAAGAGGAAAGTGTACCGTTGTCGCATGACAAAACGTATGGCGGAATTAATGCGGTGATATGGTGTCATTTTACCTTCTAACTTAGACAATAATTGGACTTCGGAAACTTCCGGTGGGAGCGAAGCGATTCTCTCTCTAACGGCCTCGTCGCTGGACGCACTTGATTCTAACTCTAACAGAGCCTGGAAAGAAGAACAAGCTTATTAATTATACTTTTTATGCTACTTTTTTTATTAGTTCTGTGATGACGTTTATAAAAAAAACGACTTCATTGTACAACTAATAAACCTACACAAAAAATAGATAAGCGTTCGCCTTTTAGGAAAGAAAAGTTTTAGAAATAATATTTAAACACCCCTTTTTATTCAGGGTTCATTTGAGATTCTACTTTCTGCAGCCTTAAACTGCAGGTTTATCTGATTCCTTGACAAGACATAACTAAAAAGGCTACAAACAAATTGATAGTACCTAAGAAAAAAAAAACACTCAAAAAATAAGTAACATAACGAAAGATATATCTACCTTGACTAGTTCCTCAGGTTCCGGTGGGTCTCCAGGCGGAGTCTTGGGGCTCAGCGTGGTGTGCGTCTCGAGATGTCCATCAACCTCCTTGGTCTCGCTCTTCCGACGCTCCTGCTTAGCCCTAGCCTCGATCTTCGCCTTCTTCTCAGGCTCCTTATTATTTTCTACCTCAGTCGACTTGCGTTTGTTGTTCTTCTTTGGGAGAGCGTCGCTCGGGTCAACTGTAATGTATTATAGTTTGGATACAGACTGGGTTTTGTTAAGGGAATGTTATACTGTGGGTCCATAATAATTGCTGCTTTCACAATAATAGTGTAAAAATGTGTGAATGACAAAAAGAAAATATTTGTTTTTATATTATTGTGTGGATATACAACAGTATGTTACTATGTTAGAGAATTTGGTTTAAATTACAATATTTCAAATAGTTATTCGACACACTGATAACAATACTAGTTTTCATTATAATGTGCTGAAGCTCGTAACAATAATGCAATACAATAGTTGATATTAGTAAAGAAATTATAAACATGTGCTATTAAAGCTTGATATATATATATTTTCATTCCCATACTTATGAACATAATATTATTATTATTTAGACAAATGTTCATAGTGAAAGGTATTTTGCTTTCTACACTTAGCTGTATAAATATTTATGTAGCCAATTCAGTATGCACATGCAATACTAAGACACAGCAGTAGCCAAATGGCTTAACAATGTAGTTTTGAGAAATAAATTTCCAAATCAAAACAATAGGTTTGTTAAGTAACCAATTAAACTAATTAACATGATGGTGTGTCAATGACAATGACTTGATAATTTTGTCTTAATGATCTACAAACATTTTAGGTTAGTATTAAATGTTATTGTAATTGATGTATTTGACAAAACTTGGTACTTTTAATTGACATAAATACACCCATGAGACATCCCTAAGCATTTAAAACTAATTTGGCCCAGTTGTCATTGCTAGTTTTGCCTTGGTCATTACTAATACAAAGAAACCCATCAATTACAAGTATGATTACTGGATCATACATGCATAACATAAACACCATGATTTTATTACATTAAATAATGTACATATACAATAAGGACACACCATTACAAACATTATTTTTATAACAGATTCATGTAGTCAGTCTGAGTACAGGCTGTGACTATGCCACTAGACTATTGATGGCAAGATATAGAAAGAGGAAAGTAAAAACCAGAGCAACTCACCAGCCTCCTTAAACTCCTGAATCTTCTGTGAGTCATAGACTCCTCTCTCCTCCCAAATAGAGAGAATTCTGTGCAGGGAGTGCTTAGTCTTAGCAGTAATACCAGTCTTTGCCATATGCTTAAAGGATTCAACGAGGACTTCACCAAACTCCTTGCCGTATTCCGGACCCTTCTTTTTACTGTTTTGTATCACATCATTAGCTAGATACATAAATGTCAGCTGTTTTGTATCCTTAGCTGTAAGGGAAACAATACTATGAAGCCAAGATTTATTAAGAATGTTTAATGTTTTTTAAATGTATAACATTAGACATAGCATATGTTATTGAGTTTTGTTTATTAATGTTCTTAAATAAATTTTATTTGGCTCTGTATATGTTGGTTTGTTAGAGTATTTCCAAGTACAGGATATTGATAAATATCATGACTATTTCAAACTCTATTTATCAATCTACACTTTACAATTACCACATCTAAGGCCAAGCTTATATCACATATACTCAATTGCTTCAGGTACTCAAAAAGATAAACAATATATCATTTATCATTTATTTATTTATTATACATAATATAAATAAATACATAAATGATACATTTCAGTGGTACAATTGATTTGGAAATCTTTTATGTTGATATACATTGGTTCTAAGTAGAGCATTTTTCTTAAACTGTTTTTTTTTGGTGAAAAAGATACCCTAAGATAAGTACCAAATCCACAGAGCATAAATAGAATTACCGCCTATCAACTTCCTATACATACTAAGCTTTCTTCTACATGTGGGAGGAAGCAGTTGCCCAGTAGTGGGACATTTACAAGCCAGTATTATAATAAGGTGAATGAAAAATACCACAAACCATAACAAAATAATGTTACTTTAAAATAGGTATGTATTGAGATGCCAGTAAGTTTATAAAAGTAAAATAGCTTGTTGAATCAAAAAATCTGTTTTAAGATTACTGTTTACACTGTTACAGTTACAATAAAAATTTGCTTGAGTATTGTTGCTATGCAGAAAATTTATACAATGAAAAACTCATTTTACGTTTCTGGGTGCATAGCAACTAAATAGGTTTTGTTAGGAACCATGCACTTAGCAATTAACAGGTTCAGCCTATATCATGCTATTCCTTTCTTGCAATTCATTTTTTCTTTTTGACAACGTTGCAAGTTCTATCTAAGTGTAAACAACAGAAGGTGTAACTATGAACTTCAGAAATAGTGAGTAAAAAGTAAATGGATGCGAAACTGCGAGATAGTAATTTTAAAACTGAGTAAAACAATTATTTAACTGTTCATTTCCAGTATCTGCAGGCTATTACTCTCTACGCAAGCACTAGATTTTTCTATCATTAAAACAAAACAAGCAAAATCAGGATTTTGTTTCGTGAAATATTTCCACCTATGGCAATATAACTTTGAGAAATTCATTTATTAATCTTTAAGCGCAAGTTTTACGTTTTTTAAAAGACTAGGAAATATCAGAAATAAGAAGCACCACGAAATAATATTGTAGGTTACCTTTTAGTATTTCTTTGAACCAAGTTTTGACGACTACAGCGTGGTGTTTTCTATGATGTATCAGCCATAACGATAACGTTTGAATACTCTGTTGACTCGAATTAAGTTCTTGGAGCTTACGAACTAACGCGTTTTCCGTAAAACCAGCCATGGTTCACGATATCACTAAATAAACGCCACGGACCACAACACCACTGTTCATTTGCTTTGACGTTTGAATAACGCCATATTGATCAGAAAAAAATAGTACTCTGCGTTCCGTTTTACGCTAAGGAAAACAGAACGCATAATATTATGTTGACCAGATTTGATTCCATTAATATTGCTAAAGTTTTATAGAATTTTGTAAAATATAAAACAGTGCGACGCGCTCTATTTCATTTGCTAACTATAATGTTTATTTTATTTATGTTTATAAATCACTTGATTTTTACTTCCATTAATTTTATTTCCACTGGTCGAAAATTATTTACTTTTGTGAACACACAAAAGTGGCCGAGACCTACAATATAAATAAACTTGACTTGAATTTTTCAAAAGATTGAAGGACTTACTATTGCAGTACAAGTTTAAGGTGTAAGTTATATGGATACATTTCTAAATTTTTTGGTGCAGCAGTGTAGGTTACCAAGGACAATTTTCGTAACGTGGTTACCGAGGAAGAACATCAGGGTCTATTTTCGTAATTTGGTGACCATTCTCTTGTCGTACAATATATGCTTACTTTAGAATTTGAGGTTTCTATTTTTATTTTTAGGTGTAAAGTCGACTTTATTTTCGAGAATTTAAATCGGGTTTAAATAATAAATAACCGACAAGAGTAGATGTTGCATAACTTTTTGTAAAAACATTATTTCATTTATTCAACACCAGTAAAGCCTCTGTTTAAATATTTAGAGTGGAACATTTCATAAAATTGTACAAATGTAAAGTTATAAGAATATAATTCTGCGGAACATTACCCCCGTTTTGATATTATCTTGTAGTTGCATAAGAATGCATCGGTTGGTGATGTTTAATTAGTGAAGCACTCGTTACTGTAGGATACACACACTGACATATAATAAACATCATGCATAATCATCACACTTTGAAATTAAGAATTTATTTAATTTATAAATTATTTTTGGTTAAGTGTTTTATTTGTTATTAACATTCATTGTCAAACTACACTGAAATGAGTTTAATTGAAATATTATTATACGACATTAATTTCTTGAACTCAATTTGTTAAGGTAAGGCTGGAAAAGGTACCTACTCATAAAATACTTAAATAATATAAATCATGATGTTTTTATTTGAGTCGCGTCTAGTTTTTAACTGAATGTTTACATAAAAGACACAAAAATTATTTAATTTTTAAGGGTCAACTCAAATTAAGTTTGGCCACTATCTTTATAATTGAAAGTATCGAATAGGTATTGATATTATAGAGGAGTTCTATACAAAGTAAATACACGACAATTTTGTATCACAAAGGTTACCATCTCGTTACTTGCTTAAACTTTATTAACAAGGTAATAAAATATTAATTGATGCGATTTAAGCGCCTCATTAATCTAACCTTCTTTACGTTTACATGCGGTGAGTGCCAAGGCGATAGTAATCAAATCACTTGTTTGATAGCGTCTCATGCCATCGACCGGTCTGCGGTCAGCGATGACCATGTGTAATTCTTTCTCTACACACCTGCGCTGTCGCAGCCTTCTCTCAGTTTAGTTTCTGAAGCCTCTGCCGCACGCGCTCCCACTGCGGCCCGGTAAAACCCGCGCGTAAATATTCCCGCGTAAAATAATTCGAAATTCAATTGCGTAAACGTAAAATTAAAAATAATATTTTGACGTTTTCTTTTTATATTGTGCATGTTATTTTTTAATTTAAACAGTTTTAGCAACTAGTGTTTTTAAAATGAATTATATTTTTGGGAATAACGTACCCTGTGTACTTCTGATGACACTGGTTATTCTGGCTAATGCGCAGAGAAGAGATGTTGGTAAGTTAAATTAATATTACTTTTGTACTATGTTATACGTTAAACTTGAATTAATAACCATGTTTAATTAATTAAGTATGATATGCTAAATAGCACCATAAATATATAAAAATAGATGTAACTTGACTTGAAAATCGGCTTACCATTCAATGTTGAATTAATAATTAAATAAATAAGTTTGAATTATATTTAGTCATACGAACATGTAACTATATTTAAACAATATAAACTATATTTAAGCAATAACATTATCACATGACTTCCTAAAAATGATCACAACATAAAAATATCTTCTTCACTAAATTTCATTCAAGAACGGACAATGACCGAAGATTTTTCAAATGTTAATACATTTAGACTGGTTTATATTATTCAATGTCACGAATACTTAAGTTCCTAGACAACTAGCATCGGAAATCAAAACGCCCACATCGTACAGTTATCAGCAAAAGTCTACTACAACGATGACATTTTTAAATCAACAGGAATTAGATCACCAAAGGAGAAACCCGATTCTGGGCCTAGCCGTTACACAAATGAAATATGTACCAAAAAATTCTACTATTTTTCTTTGTTTACCCATTTAAATCTTAGAATCAATTACAATGGCCAAGTCTAAAAAAAGTACATTTCTATTTTTCTATTTAAAACAACCTTTGTAAACCGTTAAAGTATTTATTTTATTGTACATAACTTCATTTGCAAACACTAGCATTAAACAATAGAGTGTACCTAGGATATAATCGATTTAGCGGATATTACATTTTTAAAACTATATCAATATAAAATGAAAAATATACATTATTTACAAAGCGTCAAAAAAGACATCTTCATCTTTGCTAAAATCGGGAAACGTACCCAGAAGAATAAGAATTAGTATTGCCAGTGTTGTATGGCAATACTAATTCTTTGGGCAAAATATAGATCAGCCTTACCGTTTATTTTAGTGTAATTCCTTTTTTTATATTCAAATAATTGTAAAATAAAAAATCTGGTGTCTAATAACTTGTTTATGTAAGCACGATTAAAAAATCATTAAAGGAAATAAATAATTGAAAAAAATCGATTTTAACGCATCGATTCATTTATTTCACATGGATTACACTAGCAAATGTCAAATGCCAATGTCAACGTCTGATAATTGTCATCGTGCTTTCATAAGTGACATTCGCTTTTCGTATCTTCGAGCGCGTGAATGTGTTTTTCAAATTCTCGAGATTTATTACAATATTAAACCTCTGCTCGAATACTGGACTCCGAAACTGATTGCCTTCTGACTGACCCTTGCTTGCATATCGGATGCCTGCATTCCTGCTGACCTTTGCTGGAAAACCGGATCTGGATATTGCTCTTCTGACGATTGGTGGATACTGTACCATGAGTTCATTAATGGTGGAATAGCAACAGACCGCTGCAACACAATAGAAAGGCGAAGATTGGTTGGGTGCTGTGCCCACACCATGGACCAATTTTACTCCTGCACAATTCCTGTATTATTATATTACGATAATCCTAACGAAGGTGGTTAATAAAGAACGATCTTAATAATACAGTTTTTATTTTAATAAACCTATTGTTGCAATCTCAGTTTACTGTAATTTCAGATAGCATCAAAAAATCCCCTGGTAGTAAATACAATGTTTAAATATGTCATTATTGATGTAAGTAGGCCTTATCTAGTAAACATAGTTTTCTGCTGAAGTTTTCACGAATATTAATCTGAATTAATCACTTTTTAAGTAAGTAGGTAGGTACCTAAACCTCATCATGGTAGATTGCAAGCGCTACAGTTGAATAAATACAACGCAGGAGACGGCCATAGGGTCCAGCGATGCCACCTGACAGCAGAGAGTGTGAGAGAGAGACATGAGAGAGAGCGTTGCTAAGCGCGCTCCGTCCTTTATAGCGCACCGCTTGTCAGGTCCCAGGTTTTGAAGGAGGTTTCACTAAGGATCTTGAGAAGGAGGTTTCACTAAGGATCTTGAGAAGGAGGTTTCACTTTAAAAAGGAGGTTTCGCTAAGACTAACAATCAGTGTAAACATTGTCTGATTTTACCAATTTGGCCATTGTTGAGTGTCGTGAAAATTGGACTCGTGAAATCTTCCTAAGTTCTCTAATTTATGGCAAAATTCCAGCTCTGTAACGCCAGGCCCAAGTTTCTATGGAGTTTGGTTTTCTCCTTTCTTCAATTTTCCTACATGAAAAATGGCACTTTGTACATTGTTTTTTTTTTAAACTGACTTTTATTGGTGGCTTTGCTATAATGAGCCATAAATATAATCTTGTAGGTTTTACCTATTAAAACTACTTACATATTTTATGGACAAATTATGGAATTGTAGAAAATCAACTTAATTATTCTTATAAATAATATCTAAACTAAGTCATAACAAACACCAAAAAGCCATTAAGGACAAGCGCGATCCGTGGGTTGTTTTTTTTTAATATTTTCGGCACGTTCTAAGTCTGATTCAAAATATTTATAATGTTGTTTTTTGAGGTAAACTATCGATTGGAATTTGCGTAGGATCATTTGGTTTTTGTTTTGTCTAAAAACTTGAACTATTAAAAAAGTCCAGAAAGATAATCGGAATTTAAAAGCTCAACATACCTAATACGTTTAACTTAATCAATGAGTTGCATAAAATATTGATATAATAAATATCGACTAAATAATAACTTCATAAGCATAGGCTTATTGTGTTATTTTCTATAGGATTAAGCTATGAGTCATATCTAAGCCATAACCCATATGCTATTGGTTATCAAACACAAAAACAATGTAAAATAACTAGTAAAATGGAAGCTGTACTCGCGACACTGAGGTTTCCGTACAGGCTAATGAAAAATTAATAGGCAACAAGAAGGGTGAATTACTATAACGATCGTAGCTTCAGCATTTTTTCATTATTTGTTGTTCTATCTATCTAGCTATCACGGTTCATGAGATAGATACAACCAACAGAAGGACGGACAGACAACTGAGCTTCGGAAATAAGAAATAACAGGTACCAAATATTTTTAAAAAGTACGAAATTGGCCATTACACCCTACTTACAAAATTAACCGTTTGTAAAAAAAGACAACATTTTATATCGAAACCTTGATAAATACTAGTGCAGTTATTTGAGCAAGTTCCTTACGCAATGACAGTCATGCATATTACATATAAGATATTCATACATTAAATTGCAAGATTATAAAAAAAGAGGGAACTCATTACTTTTATGAAATCGTATTTTTTTATAACAATGAGGACATTGTTGTTTCACATGCATTTGAAATTAGTAAAAGTAGTTCTCTATGCCGCGATATAGAAAAAAAACCAAATGACGTACAACATACAGCTTGGCTGTATAATAAATACCTTTGCCAACCACGGAGACGCGCTCGATGTTAATCTAGATGCTCCAAGATATTATTCAATGAATTTATAATTTTTAATCACATTTGAAGTAGACCAATCTAAGGTATCTGTACCGCGTTACATAATAAATGCTGTTGAATAATATAACGTAAGAATGTATAAATAAAGCATTTCGGATTGACAGTGGCCGGCAAGCACCACTTTTACTTTCGTGACACCGCTGTGGGTGTGATTTCTCTTTCGGAAGCCTGCTATTGATTCTCAACGATAGATACATCGTTGTTTCGAGATTACGTGTACCTAGTTCCGCTATTTGCATTTTTAGTTTTATTATTTTAACTATTTTGATTTTTGTTCATAGAAAACCTAGATGTTTATTGTTTTTAGACGTATTGAGTGTGTGCCCATAAACAAGCTAGGTACACATTCTTTTTTACTTTTACATTTATCTCTTCTTAATACAATAACACTAAACACTTATAAACTTGTAGCAAATATTGTATGACCTTTTAAGCCTAAAAAATCAAACAAGATGATAAATAACCAATACTGCTTAGTTGAAAGGGCAAAGTGCTAAATTAGGAAAGCAAAATAAAAAACTCGTTAATTGAATACATGATTATCTACCTACGATGGCTAAGTATCTTATGATATAACTATTCGTGAGTAGTAATTTTACTTACATATTTTTATATATTTATTTTAGTTGTTTTTTTCGAGCACATTATACAATTTAATTCAGAGTTACTTCTAAAATAAACTGATTTATTTATAGACCAAAGAAGATGCGAGGCTAGTTCCGTTAGTTTTACGAGTATATTAATTAACTTGGCTCACGAAGGTTACGGTAAAAAAGTACCTTTTAATTACCATTAATTAATTATCTATTGGTTTTAAAATTAAATTTAGCTGTAGCACGTTATAACACAGTAAGTGGCAACAATGAACTCAACTGTCAGCCATGGAGGTTTAATATCCCCTTTTTCTCTTTGGGTTGAGTGAGCGGGAGTGACTTTAGGAGTTAGACTTTAACTGACCCACCCATGTTCCTTCTTTTGATCTTATACCAGGGCCGAGTTACCTTTTTGGAAAATCCTACTAGGAGGCTACTCAAGTTAATTGAGTGATTAAAGTATATAAGTTTTTTGCTCTACTACCAGAGTAACTGAACTGAACTGAAGCAAAACAGCTGCAGTGTGTTAGCGAAACACATTGCAGGAGATTTACTTCATATGGCTGAATGATGGAAGGTGGTTGGTTGGTCTGTTTACCCTGGCCAGAAAGAGATGGAACGAGGCTTAAGTCTACAGATGACTTTCCAAGAAGTAGCGTATAATCGAGACTTAAGAGAAATACTAAATATTTTCAAACAGTTAAAAAATAAAATAAATGTTTTTCAGACATTTTTTTATTAAGATTGTCTGTAACCTACATTCTACGCGTGCATACAGTATGCGTGCAGTATAATAACAATATAAAGCCATACCGGAACCACGGTTGTAAATCGCGGGAGCAATGAAATCTTTTCGTTATAGTTTCTTAGTCACGAGACAAACAAATTTTGTGCAATAACAAAAAAAATAACGCTGACAACTAAAGAGTATATTATTGGGCGTTAGGTTGTTACCTTGTAAGATCGGAAATTGTGTTAAAAGACCAATGGACGGGCACACAACATGGGCGATTTTGCTGTGCGTCTGTTATGTTCCATATACCAAACAGCTGCTGATAATAAGGGCTAAGTTTTTTAGCCTATAGCGAATTATTGCAAATAATTATTTAACCGTCGTGTCATGCCATTATTTAAGTAATAAGAAATAAGTAACTTTAAAAAATAATCTTTTTTAAGACAGACTTAAAGCTAGCTATGTCTTTATTAACAATTTTTTCCTTCTTTATACAAAGACTCTTTTAACTTTTCAGGACTTAAAATCTTGTGTCGCTGGGGGAAAACCAGCAATCACACTCAGAACAGACATTTGTTCTATACACAAACATTTGCCAAACGTAGGGACCTAACCGTCGTCACCTTGCGTTGATCGTGTTTTTCGTGATCTACACCATTCGAGAATCAGTGCACTCAAGTTATAATCATAGATCAAGTTTTAAACCACCGAGATGTTTGTAAATCACCTTTTTCCTGTTCGTTTTATAGTTTCAGGTTACACGTGACGTGACGAAGCGATATCCGAGGCAGTATGTTTGATTACATACTCAGACGTAATAAAAAAACTTGAATCGAATGAGAAATCGATATTTGAAAAGAGTCTGTAATGAAAGAGTCTGGCTGTCGAAACTTTTTTTTTAATTTTAAAAGGAATGTTTTTTAGGCATATTTTAATAGTAGGCTACGTTAGTGTTTTTTTTATGAATGGTGAAATTGGGTATTCGTCGATTTAAAAAAGCAAAAGGAATACTTAAATATCAAATTTCTTAAAGAAAATCCAGGCATTTTAATTGCAATATTTATTAGTTATTAATTTCGAACAGTTCCTTTTTAATATTTATAAACCAACAGCGCCAGCACCAGTAGATATCAATGACTGTAAAAAAAAGTAGCCTGTCTATGGAAACATGGACTTAGCTTAAAAAAATGTGCCAAATCTTTACATACATCATTTACAACTAGTACTTAGTACACTCTAAGCCACAATCAATGTAGGTAAAATTCGTAGACACCTACAAAAACTCAGATTACAGACTAAATTGAATTCATATTAAATTATTAAAGAACTTCCAGTCCTGTATAATTTATTAAATTAATACTGTGATGATATGTGCAGTTAGGACTTTCTAAAATATGACGGAAATATCTTTAATATCGACTAAATAGCCACTTTGATCTCATAAATCTGTCAGTAATAAGCTTATGGTAATAACTAATTAATTTAATAGTAACTAAGTTTTAGTGCCCACTAATAAGTTTTTAAGTAACAATGCTACAGTTGAGGGTAATAGAATATAGTATATGGTTAAGAAAAAAAAAAACATATGACCAATCTCATGAAATTGTTAGGAGCCAAATTACAGTTATTTCATGTTAAATGAAAAAAGAATCAACAAAACCGTTGTAAAAGAGGCTCTGCTCTACGTCTCTGTATCGTGTAAGTAGTGCGTCTACTCCCATATCAATAAATTTTGTTACACCCCTTTAGGCTATACTTCTGTCATATTGTGAGCGACTTCTAGACTGACTTTTATCTTCACAAACTTTTGATAGAGTCATATTTCAAGTGCGCCTAGTAAGAGTCACGGACGACAGCGTCATGGGACTGTTGACAATAAATAATATTATTAATATTGTTTTTTCCATAAAACCCTTATAAATATTTTTATAGGCTTTATGGAAGGTAGGTAGGTAGGTACCTACTTTACATGTTTACGCTTAAATGGTTTGAACATTTTTATAACTTTAGCATTTAGGACCTGGCTCTCATCCCTGACACACCATGCTTCTTTTAAATTGCACGAACTCTAGAAAATACAAATATTATGAATAAAACTAACAGTTTGAGTCTAAACATTTCGTAGCCGTAGATACCTCACAAAGTGGTGTTAGGTTTCAAATTAGGATGTACTAAGTGGTGTGAATAAAAATCGAGACTCTCACTCTCTACCTACAGTAGAACTTCGTAGCTTACCGATAACAAAGGTAACATTGAATATTTTACAAATTTTATTCATCAAGAATTCTATGCAGTGCAATATCTAAGATTAAAAACTCCATGGCGTTATAAATTTTGATGCAAGCCGTAGCATGCACGCATTAGAGTGAAATCGTCAAAATTGTATTCATCCAAACTCATTTCTGTTATAATCTCAGGAAATTTTATAATCTAGGCATTAAAAATAAATAAAATAGTATTTATCTTATAATAAATTGTAATTAAATATTATTTTGTTTCTAATATTTGTATTATACACGAGGCCCGTACGACACATTCAATGTTAAGTATCATATTTATGAAAAGACATTAGAATCTGATGTCTTCTATAACGAGCTTAATTTTATAATTCATAGAAACAAAGGAATACCTTATTTATAATAAATAATAGACCGTTCTAAATCACATAATAATTCACAATCAATCATTATAAGTTTATTCACTCGTACGTAATTCGAAATAAATTAAGTCTTTTAATCCCGCGGCATCAACATGAAAATTAATTATTTATTTAATTTACCTCAAGTAGGTACTTATTCAAATAGTAAAATAACAAAGTAGGCATACTATATTTTTATAATAACTATCGTGAGACTGATTCATTATTAAATGTTTTAACGGTTTACTCACGCGTATTTATCGGGGTAGCCCGACTAGTTTCGGACCCAACCGGAGTCCTTAATCATGAGCAGACGCGGCGGGATCGCGAGTAGGGTTTTTTATGTAGTAGGCATACTACATAAAAATCCGTTACTAAGGGTTTAATAGTTATTAAGTGCATGATAAAGCCAATTTTCATTCTCTTATAGTTTTGTTCATTTACTCCTCCCAATTAACATTTTGTCTGAACGCTTTAAATGAATTAAAAGCAATTTAAACTACTTAAACTAATTTACATACCATACATAGAATCTAAGTTTAACTATTTGTAGCAAGTTGGAACGAGGAATGCAGACTGCAGTAGCTGTGCTGTTGTTTCAAGATGTCCACAATACATTGGGCATGTGTGTTTTCCCACGAGACAACATATACCTAACCTTTGATCATAGTCGTACTTCATAGTATCATATATCATGTAATATTCTGTAGATAACATTTGTTTGTATGTTTGTGTGTAGGGGTTAATCTCCGGGTGTCTTTGTGCAGGTGACTTAAATGTTTGTGAAACGCGATATAAGGATTTCATTCCATAGTGCGGGGTTCGTTAAAAAAATAATTAAAGTCGTTTAAATAAATTCAATATTAAATATTGTGTCGCTGATGGACAGCATTATTCGTGAGTGCTTATTATAAAGATATTCTATGCAAATTATAAAATCAAAAAATCATCAAAATCAAAATTCATTTATTCAAATTAGGCTACTAAGTAGCGCTTTTTGAAGGTCATTTACATTGGACAGCACCCAGTTTCGCCCACCCTTCACCGCTTCCTAAGTGCTTTTGCTGTGAGAGTCGAAACGGCGCAACAAACTCCCCAGCAGATATCATTCATATTAGCCGAACTCAATTTTTGTCTAGAGCTCTCACAACAAAGTTATCCGTTCGTCCGTGACCTTAAGTTGTACATGTACTTACATACATGTACCTACAGTTTTACATAATTTACAAAAAAAATATACATCCTAGTCGCTTTTAATAAATCTACAAAAAAAACTGCGACACCACATCTCTATATTTTATATTTTAGCAGATACATATAATATCTTTTATGCTAAATAAATACCAATAAATTTAATAATATTTTAATTGTTTTTCTATGGTAAGTATGTGACTATTTTACGACTTGAAAAAAACACTAAATATATCTTTAAACCATCAATTACTTCTATCTGAACTAGAAATACTTAAACTGGACTATCCAGTTTGCTCATTGGGATGACCCGTTGGCCTTCGATGCAGTTCTTGTGAATGACCCCTACATACTTGAGGTACTATAATAAATACCCTTTTAGTATTCATAATGTTATTTTTTCGCTATCCGAGCAGGTACTATGATAATTGTACTAGGATAAATATAGTCGACTGGTTGAGATAAAAAGTCGTAAGTATGTAATTAATGTTATAATTTTATTATTGTTACTTAAAAGTTATGCGAGTTTTATGAGAAAAACAAACATACGACGAAGAACACATTACTTTAATAATTTATTTATTCTGGGGAAATTTTAAAAAGTGCTATTTTTATCTGACTTGGGACGTTTTACTACTTTATTGACGATTTATTGATAAACAAAATATGATTGAGATAATGAGCTGGTACGCCTGGTACTGAAATTTCACAGATAAATTATTATTTCTAGAAGAGTCTTAAACAAAAGAAGACATAGGTACCTAATTCTGAATTTATCATATTGCTAAAGTAGAAAAAAACAAGTTATGTTACCGATTAAATTCTGCAAGGAATAGAATAAAAATGAGCTGATATTAAAAATGAGACAAATAGTGATTATTATTAAACTTTCGACACGAAACATAAAAAAGAAAATAAAAATGGAATTATATAGGTACCTAGATATTCAAATCCATAATCTAACTAATAATTATAAAATAAAGGCATATGAAAGACATAAAAAAATCCGGTATAATTAGCATAAGTAATGGATAACATTTATTATTTTCCTTTTTGATACATAAAATTAACATTTTAGAAAAAAATAGACAGTTTTTTACGTATTAACGTGGAAGGCGTTACGAATTTATAATTTTAAGAATGTACATATTTAAAACACGGGCTTTGGGTATTTATTTTTGACCTCTTGACCTCAGAAATAGGACCTAGATAAATAAGTTATTATAATTATGTTTAAAGTTACGACAATTTAATAATTAGATACTTATTTAACGATATTAGGTAGATATATATTTTTCTTGGTGACACGATGAGTAACGTTTATATTTGATTTATTTTCTAGACTTTTAAAATTAAAATGCCCTGGCGATAATAAAGGTCGTATTTTGTTTAAATATTTTTGATCGTAGACTAGAATTAAAAAATATCAATGACATTGACAGTGTGTATCTTGTTTAACATTAATAAATCATCATTCTTTAAATAATTGTGTTCATTTGTTGGTGACTTATTCTTAACTGAACATATGAATATGAGTGCTCTACAATGCTATGTATAATAATATAAAGCTTAATGTATGTAATAATGGATACCATTTATATCATTGAATACTATAAAATAAAACACTTTTCTGCAATAACAACTTATTTAAGACAATATCCATGACAGATAATAACTGGCCGGCGATAAAGGCCGCCATATTTGACAATACGTCAAGCGCACTTAAGTTTTCGCGCCTTACATAAGGCTGACGTCACAGCATAAGTCACTACTTGTTGGATAATATTACTTGCGAGTTGAATGTCTGTGTCACGGACAGCACGTTTTCAGATGACCGATGACACAAACATCCGTAGGACACTTTCTATGAGCCGGATTTTTGTACATTTTTTTTTCAATAAATGGCATACAATTTTTCATTACTCAAAAAGTCGCCAGTTGACAGTTATTGATTTCAAAATTCTTGAACAAAACATTTTCTTACATTAATTGTTCACAAAACCAGTTTAGTGGTATGTCTTAATATTTCTGTAATGGGGATTTTCTTTACCTAAATGGAGGTTTCGATATTTATATAGGATATATGTGTTTTTCTGTACCATAAATCCTGTAATTTTACATATTATTGGATATTCTTTCCTTTCAAGGTTTGTTACAAAAGTTCGTCATAAGAAATGGAATTTCTTTTGTCTCTTATTATATATTGTAATAAAGTTTTACACAAAGTATGTTAAACTGTTAAAATATGACAGGATTTTAAACCTATGAATTATTAAATTAATATTGAGTAGGTACTTACTGTAATTTACTAAGGCTTTGAACACAAAGCAATAAAATTAGTCTCAGAACCTTGCTCATTTTTAAAGTTACTTTATATAGTAGTAAAGTAGTATTATAGTTTGAATAGTAACCAAATATAGGAAAAATCTGTTTGGGCACGAACAGCACAGCAAAACGATGCTGATGACCGCTTCACACTACACCTTAAACTGAAACTTGTCTCTGTGGAAACGAGATGGCGCAATACACGCTGTAGAGCGCTGTCTCGTTCCTGCAACTGCAACAGTCTTACAATAACTGGTAGTAGGTCCCCAGGGCTCTCAACATGTGCAAGTGTTTCCTTGACAACCGGACCGTGTTCCCGCCCGGTCCCCGGCCAAACAATGTCTTATAACCTGTTTAGACCTTGTTCCTTTGCAGGGACTGACCTATAAAGGTAAACCAGATCATACTGGGACTATTCGCACATCTTTAATGTTATAATTACTTTGTTAAAACTTGACAAGACAAGGAGGCAAAAATTGAGAAAATTTAATTGGAATATACATATGACACGAGTATGTCTAGTTAAACGATTTTTTGGTTAAGGGATGGTTATGGAGTTATTGCTGTATTCCGAAAAATGGGGACCCAAATTAACTGCAAGCTTTCTATTTAATAATTTATGTATTTAAAGTCAGTAAAATGGACATCGAAGCTAATATAAATCTTATGTTAGAATGACTATCTATTGTTTTGAAAAATAACCTATACGATTTAAAAATAAAAGGAAAACTACGCGTAGGTACTTAATTATTCATTTTACTAACACTACCGCTACTTTAACATATACCATCCATGGCGAGAAACCTCATTAAATATAACATTTCCCAAGCACTTACTCTAACACGGATTTAGAAAAATATGCTCAAAGCAATTATTTAAAAAGGCCGGTAAAGATTTTCCCTTTTCGCTGTTACGTCAAACGTGCATTTGCGTTGACACGACACTTTATTTATGTAATCACATATTAAAATGAATTACAATAATATACAAAACGAATTATGTTTGATCGTTTGTTTGTTTGTTATCCAATCATGCCGTAACGAATTTGATTGAAAGGCGACGAATGCAAGTTATTAGCATAACTAATTACCATAGGTAATCTTATAAAGTCTGTAGCTAATTACTAAAGGTTTGTATGTTAGTTACTATTTTATATCTAAGCGAATCCAATTAATGAAAATTCTAATACAAAGATTTTCGTGCCAAAAATTGCACTCTTTCAGTACCGGATGAAGCAGGATGAGCAAAACACCTGATACACTGCAATAGTATAGGTATATAAAATAATAATTATAATGGCAATAACCTGCAGCAATTCAAAGCATTTTAAATCATTTTTTAGAAAATGAATTTAAAAATACTTAAAAAAAATATAGTTGAAAAAAGCATAGAAAAAAAACAAAGACCGAACAGAATAAAATAACACAATTGTTTTTGTTCCTTGAATTATTAAAAACTACTTAATTTGAATTTAGAACTCAGCACGTATTTATGCTTTTGAGAAGTTTTTTAGTTAATCTGTCGAAAGTTGTTCAACATAAATATTGTTTGCTCGATTACTACATTACCGCGTTATCCAACATTTACGTGCACGCCAGCTCATTGTTGTGAAGGCATACACCACAATCAGACCGTTACGAAATTTGGGAGATCTCACTCTTAATGATGCCGTAATTGGCATATACTCGTACTACGCATAAACCGCCATATTGCATTATTGACATAAGTAATGCGAAATATTGCGTTCATTATTAGTAAACTTTGAGTAGATATGGCATAAGTAGAGTCGTTTTATATGTTTTATTTGCAGTTTTCTTTTTTAATTATGTCGTTAAATTACGTTGTTGTAAAATAAATCGAAAATGGTGTATTATTTTTCTGTGAATGGATTTTAATGTTAATGATTGAAATCTAAGTTTAACTTGAAATGTTTACTAGCCTATGTGCGTCTTATAAAATTAAATGTTAATCTAATCAATGAATGTCGGCTACCAGCTGCTGAAACCTAATGCTATCTTTTTGATGTACAGAAGTTTTTACTTGCGATACCTACTTTACTTGCGATAAGATTTTACTTACTATAACCGGTCAAGTTGCGTATCACTGTCACGAGACTGACACACACTGAAGAAAAACAAATTGGTTGAGTGACAAATTAACATGAGTTAACCAAAGGATGGAACGGTAAAAAATATAAATTATACGAATTGACTACCAATCAATGTCTTAGTAGAGATCTACATCAATGAACCATGTACCTAAACTTGTCTCTTGTCTCACTACTGAATACGATTAATAGAGTCACCTCCAAGTCGAGTTTAAACGTGTCTCCGTTTAGTTTTGTCACTTCACACGCTCCTGCGCTTGATTTCGTCGACCCATCACGCTATCAAACGTCTTACAATCTAAATATTTCACAACTACCCACGATTTCTACTGCGATTTCCTAAAACCTTGACTTTTCATGTTGAGTCAGCCATTTATTTTATGATATCTATTGATTAACAGTTAATCATCAATTTAATGAAGGCATATCTGTTTATTAGCACATTACAGCTACGTTTAATTGAAGTGCTAGAATTACTTGCCAAGCACTAACATTAGAGGATGCAAATGAATGATATCCAAGCCTTATCAAAAATATATGCTACAGGTTCATCCATTAACATAAATTTATTGAATTATGCGATTTAAACGCCCATTACAAATCGGCTGTCGTGACCGAATCAAACCGTATCATCGGTCGTGACCGGCAGAATAATCTTAGCATTCAGACAAACTTATCAAGAAGAAGTCACATTCAAAATCATGTGGTGATTAAGGTGTTGAGCATGGATGTGGAAGGATATAGGGGAAGAGGACGACTAAAGAAACGATGGATGGATTGTGTAAAATACGGCATGGCTGCAAATAATGTTTCTTGGGAGATGACGTCACATAGGAAGGTAAGGAAGAAGAAGACATGCGGCGCTCAAATAAAAAATTGGGATAAGATTAAATAGATAGTAAAGTGGGAATGATAAAGTAAGATTGAAAATAATACTTGTTCTGGAAGCCAACCAATTCTAAAAGATAGTAATTGACCGCAAGTACAACAAATTTTATAATACAGAAGATAGATTGGATAATAATAATTCTCGTTCTGAATGTAACAAGTAATAATATAATTAGTTTTGCGTGTTCAACAGATCTTATTCAATGTTGTAACATCCGCACTTCACTTGCATTTGCTATGGTTTGTAATAACTGTGTTTATTGTTTAAAAAGGGTTGTTGTAAACACCGCTTACTAAGTCATTCTTGAGGCTATTGGCAGTGTAAGAGCGAGATGGCGCTAAGCTTTATAGTGAGCCGTCCCGTTTGCACAAAGGCTTGTTAACGGTTATTTTCACAGAGTCTATGTGATAATTATATATGTACAATGACTGTCGAAATAATCGTTTATCGACCGCTTTATAAGAGTAGGTATAAACTTTCACTAAATGCACTTAAATTTCGAGTCGTAAAAGACATGTTTACTCATATCCTGATTGAGATTGAGGTATTATAGTAGGTCTCGTAACATTATTGACTTTACATATATACGTTAAAATTCTCTACCTAATTTTACCGATTTCAAATAATTCATTAGAAAATTGTAAAGTTTTCTAATGTTTTGTTAAAGTTTAACAAAAGTCCACGAGCAAGAAATATCTAACCGACACTATTTAGGTCCGAAAAACTAATTAAATAAATCTATACAGTATCTTAGTGAATAAAATTACTTGTGATTAATACACCTTTGAATTCTTGCAGGTAACCCCCCGATTTTCGTATTAACATACATTGTATTGCAACAAAGTACCTTAATTGTAATTGTTAAATTTTAGGTCAGAACCAACAACCTAAACTCAAGCGTTTGAGCGATTTTTTATCAAATCTCATAAACGGACCTCTGAATAACTAACCTTACTATTATAAAAAAACTATTATGAATTAAATATTGAAGATTGATAGCCTAGTAGCATGACTGTTGCGCATTGGGCTGTTGAATTTTACAGCGTTTTTTCGAACCCCGACACACGAAACTGTGTTCGGATTCATGTGCGTATTAAAAAGAAATAATCGATGTATCGAAAACTAAGATCACTTAACACCTAAGAAATTTTTTTTACCACGTGAGATTCTTAAAATACCACCTAAGGGCAGCTTAAATTCTGACAGCAGGTTGCACATCAACCATACGATGAACCGAACGGCAGTAATTTTCTGATGTTCTTATCGCCCAACGGTTCACCGGTCCACGCAATTCACTATGCCTGACCTTCACATAGCGACCTTATGTTATGAAACACAAAGCTTCTAATAGCACAGTCGTCAATCATATGATACAACTTATTGTAACATCGGAACCTAGATTATATCTGTAATGCTATTAGAATGCTAAGGACAACTATAAATCTAATGCGTTTGTGAGTTTGACTTTTCACGCAATGATTTTGGGTTAATCGCTTTTTGAAGTCTTTGATTTTGTAACTTCTTTATTGAGCCCCAAAAGGATTGTATAAAATAAATTATAATTGATCGATTATTACAGTATACGTTCCACTGCTGGGCAAAGGCCTCTTCCCGTAGAGGAAGGTTGAGCTTTGAAAAAGTACCAACATATAACTTCCAAAAAGTCGCATTGGTACTTTACCTGCTTTGCTATCGCCATCTTTCTTACTTTACGACATTACTATTAAGACATTTGGTTTTAGTTTTTATAAAAATTAAAATGTCAGAATGAAACTGAGAATAAATAAGCTTAAAGCTAGGCAGCAATCAACAATGTGATCAATGTTATACATGTTGCTTAAAATTGTAGGGTCACTTTCTTTTCGAGGTGAACACACAAACTCGATTTTGGCTAATAATCATAGTACTTGCTAATCTGTGTTCGGTCTGCTTAAAAGTACACTTCACTCTTCTTTTTGACTTACACAATCCACAAAAACCACTTTTACCTACTAAGTTTTCTAAAATAGATTTTCTAATAATTAATGCAAAATGTTCTTGCAAGGTATTGTACCCTAGGTACATGTACTTCCCAAATATTAAAGGGAATCTTAGTTGAAATATTATTTGGGAGGTAGAGTCACATTCCCAAGTGTATCGTACCTTCGAACAATTACCTGAAAGAATTTCCTATGGCTGCACAAGACAGGCTATAATATTTTTTATGTGCCATTCACTTGGAGCAAAGATGATAAATGACAAGTAGGTATTAGGTATATGGTAGGTTAATGACTTAAACATACTATCTTTAGTACACATATTTCACGTAGAGAAAAAAAAGTGCAAAATTGTAGAGGCCTAGACACATTTACTTAACTAAGTAGGTATAAAAAGCGTTTTTTTGCTACCTTTGAGTTTTTCAGATACAATCAGTAGCAGGTTAGAGTTGTTTTTGGAATTTCTATATGACAATGGTACTGGCTGGTTTACTAAATGGATCGTTTACATTATTATTTAAGAGAGTGCATTATTACAAAGATGTAAATGCTTTAATTAGTTGCACTAAACTCTAAAATAATGTAAACCGATCATGACACGATTTCTTTTTTCTCAATATTTATTCAAAAACTTTATTGACGAAAGACTCTTTACTAAATTTCGAAAGACCATTTGTTTTGAGTTTCCAAAATCAAAGTTCATGGATTATAATTTATTTAAGTTTGCCTATTACCTACATATTATGCATATGTGTGTCGTCATTTATAATACTTTCTGCGGTTTATGGTGTAAAACACAATGAGCTTGCGCAATTCGAAATATTTGATCATAAGCGAAAGGGCAGCCATTATTCCGATTAGTTTCATGCACACTTTCTTAATTTGTAATTCAATTTACCGTATTAGATTTCTTCATATTGCTGTATATTAATATTTAATTGTGGTTTGTGACCTCATAAACGTTAAATATTTTGATCGAAAGGTCAAGTATCAAAATGTAGTTAACAATTGACCAATAGGTTAAGTATCTAGTGACACTTGAGTAATAGTCCAAGTGCTCGTTACTTTGTTATTATGATGTTAAATATCTCACCACATTAAACTTCACGTAAACTGCAATATTTGGATGAAATATTGAGAATTCCATGAATATCGGTTTATGTGTAAATACTATTTGGTGACTGTATGGGTATTTCATACAAAATATTTAAGTACCTACCTTTTACGAGCTGTGTTGCTTGTTAAACCAATTTCAAACTCAATTTTCTTTTTACATTTTTACCTTTACTGTATCCCCTGCCATTTCTCACGCACATTGACCCGTGGACTATAGCGATTAATATTTTTCTCTTTCTAAACTGCAATTGACTGATTTTTGTTATATATACATATTAAATAATGTTAGCTCTTTAATAACATTGGTAAAACGCTACCGGTCACCAAGCTAAACCCACTGTGCTCGACGTGACGCGAGTTCGATCCGTAGGACGAGTTAGACTCACGCCACAGAGTACCATACAAGTAGGTTAAAGATATCACATCCTCAAATTAATAATCGTAACAACTTTTGGTCTACCTCGATCCTTATTTTTTCGAATTATTGTAATAGCGGCTTTGTCTTGATATACATACAGCTTATTGACAGTCTTACGATCGAAAAGACAGACGCACGGACGGCTGAGGCTGGCAGCCTAAATAATATGGTTCCGTTTTACCCTTTCCATACGGAACTCTAAAACCCTGATAAAAACACCCAGTTATTGAGATATCACATTCATGAACACAGGTAGAACATAGTTTCTGTACGCAAAGTTTATTCGTTAGCTCACCTTAATTGCTTTGTACAAATTAGTCAGAGCAGATTGTGAGAACATTCAAACAGTTTTAACTGTTGCCACTCGCAACCCACTTCGTTATAACTTCCTGATACAGTTTCCGAATAGTTGAGAATTATGTTTTATGTAATTACAACTTTATTGCTCTTTCTCTTTAATTTAACTGTCTGCCTGTTATCTATATCCAATATTATAGACAATTATAGTATCTCTGTAGCGTGACACGATTAGAAGCTCATGGTTAAGGACTCTGGTTGGGTCCGACCCTAGTCAGGATATCCCGATAAATACGCGTGAGTAAACTGTCGTTAAAAAAATACTAGACTTTTAAGGTACCTATATCAAAAAATATATAGGTACTTTAAAAAGACATACTGCTACCTTGACCAGTAGGTTGAATAGGAGAATTGAGGTATTTTCACAATGATGGGACTTCTCATTGTTTTTGTTTACTTAATTGTACTTATTCATTATTTCGATGACATTTTGTAAAAACAAAGTATATACCTTATTACTTATCGTAAACTAAAGGCCAATCGTTGTTCAATTAAATAAATTTACCTGTTTGTATTTTGCTTGCCATTTAATATAGCAGTAACATCTAATGCTGGGCATTATTGCTATAATTCCATATTACCTTAAATGATACTTGGGTAACAAAAGTACATTATAAAATACCTGTTAATTATTTAGAAACATGCATTTCAGTAACACTTTATGAACACGCATTCAACACTCTGCAATTAAAATTGAAGAGCGTTTAACGGTATTGTAGATACAAAATAACAATCCATGTTAAGCAGTGTTCAAACTAAAGATAAATAAAATGCTCCGCTCTGTCTGTCCAGTGCATTTCATTTATTATTTACAGGTATTGAATAAAGCAAGGGATGATACTTCCATAAATTTTAAATTAATATGAAATTGGGATATCTACATAAAAACTCTCAGAACACTTTTATTAATGGTTTTTAGTAAGTATTTTAACTAATTTAACTTAAAAAAAAAACAGAAATACACCAAACGTCAAAAGGAGCTTAAAGTTCTTTAAAGTGTGCCTCAAATGTCAGTGATTGTCAATCTTTGTCACTGGCGTAGCATAAATATACTAGGACTGTTTCCTGCTCGCTGTCAACAGCTAGCAATGACTTTAGTTAGAACACGACCTTATACTCATTACATATGAATTATATCTTAACTTAAATGATTAAAGTATGGTTTAAGTAATCGTATCTTGGAAACAGTGCGTTACCGTACGTACGTATTACGTAAATGTTTTACTTTTAAAAGTGCTGGCAACGTGGTCTAGATATCCAATAGTTGCGACAGGCGTTTTACTTTAAATGCAGCCTATAAAACGCGAATTGAAGGTACTGACTTACTTATTATTAATTTCGATGATAAAATGGCCGATAATTTTAATAAACATAGGCTACATATGGGCTTATAAAGTAGAGGAGAATTATAAATAAATAAAGTTACGTTCGATTTGTTATCTGGATTAATGCTTTTCATAAATATTCGTATTTCTCGAAAACTAATTTAATATTTGTCAGTTGCTATCGTAAAAAAACGTTCAAATTACAAGTTACATAATAAACACTTGATGAAAGAATAAGACAGTAACGCCATCCTTTTTTTTTAATAAAGAATATAAAAATCTTTAAAACTCGATGGCACAATGAATGCATCCAGATCATTATGAACTTGAAATTAAAAAGTAGAGCACCATTTCAAACCAGTATTTTTTTAAAGATTCGAACCAATTTAAATATTCTGTTGCATACAACGGATTACAGAATACCATGTCATTAGGTCAGATTATTGTAAAACAATTGGTTAAGTGCAAGTCTGAGGGTTCTGTATAAATAGGCTAAAGATAAATATATGTGACGAATGTAACTTACCCTTAAATTTATTTTTACCTATCAACAAATTATGGCAACCTTGGTCTTTATTTTCAATATTTGTTGTTTAGTGGCAACATGAATTCTCAAAGGGTCAAGACGGAGCCCTATTTTATTTTTTGATTCTCCGCTGTCCGTCCGCCCGTCCGCCACTAGTGGCCGCCACTTCATGGACCGTAACATCGGACACTTTCAATTTTCACAGATGATGTATTGTTACTTACCTAAATATTATTAAAAATTAAAAAAACGAACTGAAGCAACGCATGGTACGCTATGAATTTGATGGGTGACCACATTTTTTTGCAAATTGGTTCTTCTTTAGCCAGTTTGTATAGAAGCAGTAGTGTCGTAAGTCCGGCTAAGACTTGATCAATTTTTAATCCAATCTGTCTCAGTACCTTTACATTTTATATTACAGCTTACCTTGCACAGTGTACTTACATATAGGTCCACAAACATGTCTACATTTTGATTTGTATTTAATCAAATATTCTACATCTAGTTTTGGGCAAAGAACTGCTTAAAATGTATATTTAAAAACTGCAACCGAATCTCATTACTAGGTTATACCTGAGTTTATAAATGCGCTTGAGTGACCTCCGTACGTTCCTTACGTTTCGTTATTCATGTTTTTAATTTTATAAGTTAATACGGAGTGATTTAAGTTGGAAAATTGAATTAATTAATGAATAGTTTTTCGCGCCTTTTCTTGTTCTTACAGGTTTTAGCCATTTACTTAACTTTGTGTGAAATCAAATGATTTTTGTTCGAAATTTATAATTCGTAAATAGGCAATATCACATTAATTAATGAACCCCGCCGAACTAGGCGACTTATAAATAAAAAAAACGTTTTTTTTAAGTGCTCACATTATTCAATTTCACTTTCTTACAACATTAAAAGTACTTTGGTATTTCAGTTTAAAACTCTACGCGGAAACAAAATAATGTTTCAAACATTTAACACCATTTAGTACCATAATAATGTAAAATATATTATTTGTTACTTCAATATACTTTAAAGTTACAAAACGGATACCAGTATTTAAAAATATATATATTTCTTTCGCTGTAATTGCCAACTTGCAGTGAGCTTACGTGTACCATACTCAAACCTACCCTAATCGCTACACAGGGAGTACCCAGAGGGGCTATCAATAGGTCGTGTATCTGTATGTGTCATATGTATGAATGTAATTTATACGCGTAGAGCTGCATCTTATCTATAACAGCAGCAATAACAATGCTTTAAGACGTTGTGGTAGGCCACCTTATCTTTTTGCTTTCTAGGGGGAATCCTCCTTCACACCCACTTACTGCCCTCAGGAGATAAAGCGAGTAGTGTCAGACTCTTACTGACTAAACCTAACTGCCGAGGGTGGTCGTCCGTTAATGAAAACATTCAAATATATAGGATTTAAATATTTTATCGTTTTTATTCAACGATTACGATTATTAAAATGTGACTTAGCTAAGGAAGCCCTGCTCAGCACTGGGCTTACATTGGCTCGTATAATCATTTATTGTAATAATGCTTTTCAACATGCATATATTAATGTTTCTTTTTTTTTATTTGCAGGTAAGTTGCAAAACAGCGATACTAGAATAAAGATCAAGACATAAATTACGGTAAAGTATAATTGGGGTTTCTATATCTTCGTAAATATTTCTTCAAATAACCAAAGTATTTAGGCATATGAGAATTAGAGCGTGTTCACAATTATTACAATGAATATTTGCATATAAATAAGAGAATGCAATATGTAATTACACATTCATATGTTAAGAGTTTCTAATAGTTTTTAAATCGTTTGTTAATAACTGTTGCGAAATGGATGCCATTGAAATCGGTCAGTTATGATTCTGGGCCCCAATTCTGCTATTTACAATGGCCGATGAATTAATGAATTTTGGCTTAAAATTACAATGTTCGTATTTTCTTATGCATTTTTCTTCAAATACGACTTCATAGTACGGTACGGTATACTCAAGATCAATACAATTAACTTCCAATTATTGTATTGGCAAAATGTTCAAGAGAATAGGAATAATTTCAAATTTAATCCAATTGCCTTTCACTCATCCGCCATTGTAAAATAGCAGAATCGGGGCCCTGAACACGGGTAAAAAGTCATCCCAAATAGGAAAAGGCATTAGACACTTATGATAAAGATAAAGAGACTTTATTTTTGTAAATATGTCAAATTGTGTGTTTATATAAGATGACATGAATTAGTAAAGTAACATTAATAA
Organism: Trichoplusia ni; assembly: GCF_003590095.1. Taxonomy (NCBI): domain Eukaryota; kingdom Metazoa; phylum Arthropoda; class Insecta; order Lepidoptera; family Noctuidae; genus Trichoplusia; species Trichoplusia ni. The sequence goes on from NC_039492.1 coordinate 9,701,751, forward strand.
AGTTCAGCCAATAGCCATATTTAACCAGTAGGCTACAACTTTTGTTGATATTATACCGAGAAAAAAGGGGGCTTGCGTTTTAAGATTCTATTTGGAATCCATGGTTTCTCTAACTGTTTGACAGTGGCTTTCCAAGAAAAGTACCTTTTGAGATTAGAAATGAACTCTTTAGCTTTTGAATATTTTTATATATAATTACTAGCTGTTGCCCGCGACTTCGTCCCCGTGGGTAGAAGATATGTAAGTTATGATTTATACCTGCCCTGTTCTTTTTCACATTTTCCATTGTATCTTCGCTCCTATTAGTCGCAGCGTGATGGTTTATAGCCTAAAGCCTTCCTCGATGAATGGTCTTTCAAAACTAAAATAATTTTTCAATTTGGGCCAGTAGTTTCCGAGATTAGCGCGTTCAAACAAAGAAACAAACTCTTCAGCTTTATATATTAGTACAGTATAGATTATTGAATATTTTATATGTACGGATTTGCAATGTACTGATGGTTTTTCAATATGAATCATGGTAAACAAATGAACCAATTAATATAATAGCTATATGTAAGTTAGCTACATTCTCTTTGACACTATCTTAGTTTAGACCACTTTCACAACGACTTGCCTTCCAGCAATGGTCCTAATTAATCTTTAGGTAACGAGTAGAATTGTGAGATCGGATCTGCGGATACAAGTTACTCTAAATTAATGTCATTTATTGAAGAAGTAGAGTATTCTTGGAGAGATTCTTCGGAGTAGAGCTTTTTATTAAAACTGATTTTTGGGGTGGCGAAACCCAGAGGAAAAAAACGGAACAATATTACTAAAGCGACGCTGTCCGTTGTAAGTCCCTTCTTATGTCAATAGTGCATCTCAGGAACCGTTAAAGATAGACAGCAGATTTTTTCAGAGATGATGTTTTTCTGTTGCCGCTATAAATACAAATAATGAAAATATAAATCGAGTTTAAACGAATTAGAAGATACTTAAAGAGGCAGAAAACCGGTTTAAATTTTTACTTTTTAATTACCGGAAAATTGAATGTAGGTTGTATGTAACACAAAATGATCGACGTATGATAAAAACGTACCTAACAACCGAACCTTACCCAAAGTTTCGAGGCAACATCGCTATTGTTTCCCTTTATCTCACGAATCTCTATACAGCAAGGTACCTACAGCTTGCATTTTCAGATTTTGCGTGTTCTAGTTTCGTATAAATTTACAAGTGAAATTATGGTTCAAGTGTACTAAAGCAACGGTTTACACCGATGCAGGGTGCAATTTACCGTTTCCTTGTTCGCTATGGTACGATACATCTGGAGATAGCAGTCTACCTGTACTTTTACCATGAGTTCTAACAGGATTAAAGCTGTCGTTAAAGCGAGATGCAGCTATAGGCAGACTAGAGCGTCGTCCCCTTCCCACAAAGGTTATAGAGCTGTAGGACATCGTGGTACAGAAACTGGTACCAATGAGCAACCATCGTGGACCCCACAAAATTGTTCCAATACTCACCATCTAAATTAAACCTTAATTTATACGCCATACGATTCAAATTAACATACCAGTTGAATGTGTTCGTAAAATTATTATCCATTTGGCTGGAAACTACGGCTAAACGGTTTACGTTACAATTTCGTGCATCAATTTTCAATTTGATATCGAATTTGTGTTTTTTTTTTGCATGTGCATCTTTTTTGCGGTTTGTTGACAGCGTTATTTATAAAGATCTTAAAAATAAGCTTAATATTACGGTCTACTATTGGTTAAGCCCTGAAAAAAAACTGCTGAACATATGTATTTGCATTATTATAATTGTTTTTCTTTTTAAAGCCTCCGGTCCTGTTGTCAGTTTCTAATCAAATCTTGCAAATTGAATTTGATCCATTTCCCGGTTTCCGATTGAGCTGAAATTTTGACAGCAAGTATATATTGCGTGACAGTACCATATTATGACGTGATGTAGAGCTAATCCGATGCTGAAGCTGGAAGGTGGACTTTAAAACTTCGCTAAAACACCATCGAGTTAAGATTCTTTCGAATTGTCTTTTCGAGTACTTCGATTCTAAAAAAAAGCACTTCAAAAGCTTGTTTTCTTATATTAGTTTTCTTATATAGAGTACTAACTCTTCAGATTAAATAATGGTTGATACTTCATGGTCTTACCACTACTTGTTTATGCATTTTAGTACAGTTTAGTATTTACAGAGTGTAATATTAAAATCTTCGTACATGATCCCAAATCTGTGATTGTTAACTCCGAAGTGACTACCGCCATACCAAATCACCAATTTGCATTGTAGATAATTATGTTGTGTGTACAATCAGCAAAAAAACAGTTGATGGACACAAACGTATGCTTCGGCCATGATATTAAAATTTTGTATAAAGACTTTATAGAGTTTATAGTTTTCGATTCATAATTGAAACGTCATAAAGTGCTGAATTTTGCTTCCACGACTGCAATCGTTTAAGAGTTGACCCCATGGTTTACTCACGTATTTATCGGGATTTCCCGACTAGTTTCAGCCCATCTTTAATAGTATTATCGCGAGTCGAAAATTTCGAAACTATTCGAAAATTCAGACAAATGCGTGTAAGTAAACCATTGAATCTTTTAGGTTTGAATCATCCTTACGATGTTACTGCAAAATGATGTATTTAGAAAAAAATATACCGATGATGGTGTATCAAGTTTTGTTGTTGAGTATATCATAATTATTTCTCTTGACAAATAACGGCTGTCTTGCAAGACATCTATCATGTAAGTGTAGTTATAACTTATGCAAATCTGTCAGGTCATTGCTATAAATGAATCGTTGTGCTTAAATTCGATATCGATTATTGATTTGTCAACATTTAAATTGAAGATGAGAAATACAGGAAATTAATAGGCACTGTTACATTAAATGTTTTTTTGGATGTATACAAAGATATCATATGGTATGATTAACATTAAAAGGTCATCAGTGACGCTGCTGTTTTGAATATTGAATTGGGTAAGGGTTTAGATGGACTAAACAATAAATGAAAAAAGCTAATCAGATATGTGACGCCTCTTACACGATAGGCCGATAACCGGAGAAAGAGTTGAAAACGGTAGCGGTATCTTAACATTGCAATATAATAGAAAACACATAATGTCTGTCCAGAAGTAGTCATATTTGACTAAGAGAAATGATAACTTAACGGATGTTTTAGCAGAAAAGAAAAGGCCTAAGGCTGATCTCATAGTGATCAATGTGGATACTTCGAAAAAAAAAAATTAATCACTTCTCAATTAAATAGTTTTCAACCACAATCCGCATACAGCCATAGTTTCAACAAGGAACCGGCTGCGTGAAACGGAATGTTATCGGAACGTTTAAACCAAACGCATTATGGAACTGACATAATGGTGTACCACAATGTAAACGATCAACCAATTTACTGTTCTAGGAAGAGGTTTAGAACTAAAATTGTGTAATGTCCCTAACTGGAGCAAACGCATAGAGTTTACAATCTTCTAACCATAAATCGAAGACATTCTCTAAGTCCAATCGGTATTAAGAATCTATTCTGATGTTCGGTATTTTCTCACGAGCCTGTTTGTGGTGACGTAATTATAAACTTACTGGTAATGGGAGCGGGTAGAATAATAATATATTTAAATATACATTTAATAGTAGTTCCAAAACTTAAGTCTAATAGATAAGATTTGAATTTCGATAGAAAAAGTAAAGAACGTTGAATAATTTAAAAACGGTTTTTTTTTTCAATTATTCGAAAATACAACGTCAATTTTGTATTTTTTAAGATTCACTTAAGTAAATAAATGATGTTTCGTACGACAAACAGACGAAATGTGCTCAAAAATCTCAAAATTAATAATGTTTCAGAATATATTTCTCCGCAACTTAGAAACCATACTTTACTCATATTTTTACAAAAAAAAAAACCGCTGTAGTGCCAATTTGCGTAACAAATTCAATTAATCGGCTATTAAAATTTATTCGCGAAATCTAATTATGTGTGATCGCGTCCCTGATAGGCTTAAAATGTAGATATTTAATGCGATAGCATCGGCGGCCATGTTGAAATCAGCATAGAGAGACTATGTTTCAAAAGGTGCCATAAATATGGTCCAATGCCTACGTTGGACATTTATTGTATGATTTATCTGCGAAATGAACTCTAGGTGAGGATCCTTTTTAAAGCAAAAGAATTTTAAATTAATATCAAACTTTTGAATTAAAATTTAAAATTAAAAAAAAAATTGAATAATTTCTGGGTACAATAAAAACTTTTTTTTGTAATAATATGTAGTCTACCTACATATTAATGTATTTTTTCTTGTTAAATTATTTGAAAACTTAGGCAGGTATTAATATTTCATTGCTAATTTCATTTTTATTTAAATTTACCAGCTAGCTATGTGTTGTGTAAAAAATCAAACATGTTTTTTTGGTTTAAAAAAATATAATCTTACTTAATTATGAAAAAAAACTAACCTATTCGAACAAGTTTTTTTGATTTATCTTATTATTATTGAACACGTTTCGTCTACATTTACGAGTTGTTGGAAAATATTTTCTCCCAATTTATGTTCAAAACAAATTAAGATTAATAGTATATTAGGGCAATGACATGTTTTAGGCACGGGACTGTGGTCATTCAACCAGATTAGCATAAGTTACCTAAGGCAGTCCATGCGGAAAAAAAAGCAAACGTTATTCAATAATGAGGTTTTTAACATCTTATGTCATCAATTATTTAATCTTTGATCCGTTACAATTCAATAAACCCATTGAAATTGTTTTTTATATCACCAATGATGTTATTGACCTGATTGAGAAAAGATAAATTAATTTTTAAGTTATATTAGGTATATGATATTTAATTCGTGATCATTTATTTTATTGACACTTGACTTTCATCCATTAATGTAAATTGCTCTAAAAAAAATTCCGATAGCTCGGGCACTAGATTTGAGTTAGGCTTACCGTACAAAATACTGAATAGTAGAATACCAATCACTTTAATGATATGAGATGACCTCTTTTGAATGTTTTTCAGGACGACTTTAGTGAATTCCATGATTTAAAGTCTGAGACACGACCGATCTCACGAAAAATAATGCCCATTCTTTTTAATACTATTCTCATCTTGTCGTTCGAAGTTTACAAGAAGTGCTCCTTATTTTCTTCAAACAATTTCTAACAAAAAGAGAGTTCCTCTTTGTACGTATACACGCATTTGTGCTATCCTGTTACACATCTCTGAAAGACTCCTACGCTAATTAAGTTCGGCTTCTAAGAAAATTCAAAGAAACATTGATGACCTAAATGCAGGGCTAAGTGCACCTTTGAAACTTGAGGCTTACTTAATGCTGTTTCACTTTTCTCTTAGTAAGCAAAAGTTGAGTAGGAGTGTAAGTAGGTAGAAAATGTTTGAAAAGAACTTAAATGTGGTTCTTAGTTTTTAATGATGAATTTGCAGGGGAGAGTGGGGGAATTGCGGACACTGAAGGGAAATAAAGCACAACATTCGTTATATCAGAAATAATCAGTCTGTCTTTATAAATAATTAATCTTTCATTATTCATCTACAAAAACAATTATACTTATTAAACGAGATCAATCAACAAATAGAATTTTTTTAGCAAAAACAAAACCTTATGTGTCCGCAATTACCCGTAGCACTCGGGGTAAATACGGACTGACCCTGGGTTAATTACGGACAGCATGGGGTCCCCATCACAGATCAAAATCACAAGTAAAACCAGAAGAACTTTCTGCAGTGCAGTTCTCATGAGCCCACTTGTTACACTTTACACACATAACCGATCACTGTACTTTTTCTGACAATAAATGCAAAAGATTCTTTTCCTGTAAAGAGTTTTGACTTTTTAGCCAATTAGATGTTTCATTTTCTTGAGCTTTTCTTTTCTAATTTCTTTTGTTTTTTTTTTTAATAAAATTACTCCCGTTAACGTAACTTAATCGTTGTGTCGCGGGGAGTTTTACAAACATACAAATTCTTAAGTGCCTCGGAAATGTATAAGAGAAAAAGAACATACAGTCATACACCATTAATGCATTATAAAAAGCTATGCAATAAATAAAAGACCAGAAGGGTAAGTATAAGAAGGGTGTCTTTGTGGACGTGCCACAAAGACACCCAGACTCAGAACAAGCATCATTTGTGTGATCTACTAAGGATCACCCACGACGAAAAGTTATCTTCTGGTCTTTTATTTATTGCATAGCTTTTTGTAATGCATTAATGGTGTATGACTGTATGTTCTTTTTCTCTTATACATTTCCGAGGCACTTAAGAATGAGTAGTTATTGACTAATTTCATAATAGTTTATCGAATTAGGTGGTTACGGATGTCCGTATTTACCCCGCAAAGCTTGTCCGCAATTAACCCAACTGGGTATTTCTAAATCAAAGATAGAAATTTGTCTGTTATGAAAATGTTCCATAAAAACAAACGTTGGCGATCCAAACTTCATATACAAAGCTATCCATAGAAAATATAAGTTTTTACCATTACTTAGTATACAGACCTGTCCCTCAAATTAAAAAACACTAAAAATTGGATCAACCGACACTTTTTTTTTAAATTCTATATACCTTTCAAACAGTGCGCAGCTGGCTGTCGGAAGTTTTTGCGTGACACTAAAATAGCGGAAAGAAATAGATGACAGCACCGGACTACCACGGGGGTCAAGGAATTACTAGATACTTGCTAGTCCGTATTGACCCCGCGTCCGCAATTTCCCCACTCTCCCCTACGTGTATTTCATATGCGTCCTTATGCATGAAATGAAATGAAATTGATTTCTTCAATATGTAAAATCTGATCCTAAGACACTGCTATTTGTCCGGCTGTCAAAAGGCTGTTTCTCATTAGCCGTGATAGCTACCTTTCAAAATTTCTCAGATTATGCATTTCTGTGCACGCTGTAACAAGGAATATGAATAAAACTTTCTGCTTTTGCAATTATTTTAGCCATTTTGGATGAAATGAACTGTTTCGCGAATCCAACTCGCACTTGCCTCGTTTAACTTTTTTCATATTTTCCTATTTCGTTCACTCCAAAATTGATTATTGAAATTTTCGGTAGGTGCCTTTTCTTTAAAGCATGGCTACGTTGCTTCGGGCTTATAAAACGAGGTTTCTGCAACGCGGGCATAGTTCAGCAAAATTGGGCTGCATTTAAAGTGGAATTGATCACTTGGCATTGTGCGCTGAATCCGCTGGAGTCTCGTTAGCTGGCTGTTAGGTCACGATCGAGTTGCTGAGCGACATGTTTATAAGGACATTCTAAAAATATAAATTGAAAATTATATAAATATTTCTTATAGTGTTAAAGCTGAGCTCGGTCTTATTTTAGATGCTGGTTCTGAGTTTGGGGATAAGCAAGTTTATTCATGAGAGCTAAATGGGACTACCCAGCCACACATATTCGTCATTGCCACTCCTGTAAGCCAGAGTCTACAGTCTACACCAACGAATAATACCAAACATCTTAAAGCACAGTGTGTCTCAGGGGAACCTATTCACAGTCTTGGAACCTGTTTTTTATTCTTTAAAAAAATACTCCCGCACTAATGAGTTTAATCCTTCTATCCGGGCGTTTTCTCAAACATTCAAGTCAAGAAACAAAGATACCAACACTCAGAACAAGCATTTGGATCACATAATCGCTTATCCGGCGCAGGACAAAATAAATCAGAAACATCTAGTAGGTAAAGCTGAAGTCAATTTTGCTAGAGTATTTTTTATTCGGAAATATGGATTTATCTAGATCATATAAAGTAAGGTAAAACTATATTTTCGTCCCCGTTTTACATTTAACTAATAACAGTCGGATACTTTCGATTACATCGCAACAGAATTCTCAGTACCTGTACCTTGATATCTCTAAGAAGGATAGTTGCCATTGTGCAAGCGAGACACAACTATATGCAGTGTATTGCACCATCTCTCTCTCTCATTGAAACAAAACTCCTGCATTAAAGGCTTTAGTATCGTCGCTAATACAACTAATTAGAACATTTGAATTCCGTAATGATTTGTTTCCCGCATTGCAAGTGCCTGTTAGAACCTCCCTATTTCCGCGGGAAAATTGGCTAAGGATGAAATACTTCCGTTGCAACTAAGTGTAATAATGATACGGCTAAAGTACGAATATAATTCTGCTTACTATCCTTGTCGTAATAATATCGGATGCCCTCAAGTGTACCAAGGAAGAAGAATTGTTTGAATAAATGTTAAAATTAGCATGGAGATTTTAATTATTTGCCATAAAAAGTATAACCAAACAATTCAATAGCACGAAGCTGTGTATTTTACCTGTTTTATATAAGTAGATACCAACTTATTATCAAAATCTTTAACTATAGTAAATATTAAATAGCACGCCTTTCAATTTCCATTGTGACAAATCTAACTAGTAAAATTGTCAACAGCGCATGCGTAAATAATTAGCTAAGCATTACGCGACCGCACATTTTATAAACATTAAATATATAAAAACATTAGGACATTAACATAATTCTCTATCTACACGCTCTACTTTCCCTGAACAATGGTGAACCGAAAACCGTATCGGTTGTGTTGCATAAGGTTACACATTTAAGGTTTTACTCGTTTCGTAAACTGAAGACTTTTTTAAGTGTGCTGCAGATGTGTAGTTGCAATTTGCTCTGGCTCTAAAATAAATTTGTTGCTATCTGGATAAGACCGAATGTTATATGTTAGAAGATTAAAATGGACCAAACTAATGAATAGACGGACTCCTTAATGTTAAGCTATTTACTATTACAATATGCAGAGACGAGGATGGCGGGAAGTTTGACTTGAAGATAAAGATTGGAAAATATTAGTCCAATAGTAAACTCGGCTTTCGGCTAAAGTAAAGGTCACCACGCTAAACTAACCTCGCACAATGTGTCGCTTATCCTGTCCCCGCGATTCATGAATGCTTGTTCTGAGTCTGGGTGTCTTGAATGTTTGTGAAACCTCCGCAACAAAAAGACTTCCTTAATGCGGGAATCGTTATAGAAAAAAAATTCAAAGCAGAGACGAGACGACCATTTACGTGCAAAAACTAATAGAGGTGGTGATATTGACATGCGTCATTGTTTGAGACTTTTAGTTGTTGGCTATCGGTCACTTTATATGTCGTGTATACGAAGGCTTAGCATTACCATGTAGAAGTACCCTTACCCAATGGGTAAGGGTAAATAGTTAAATTCGGTGTCATCGATATTGATTTCCCATATTAATTGTTGTCAAATTAGAATAATCTGTAAGTAAATACAACATTAATGTTATAATAATTAAGTTTATGTCTCATTTGCAATTTAACATCGACATTCAAAAGTTAATACGATAATAATAAGACACAACCAGTTTATTGACGTACGTCGGCTCCTTTAATGTTTGGAAATTATCTGAAATGTAACAGTTTTGAAGGACGGTAAAAGTTGCTATCGACCAGTGAGTTTTGACCTACATGTTCAATTCAGAGGGTAACTTTAGGTGTTTTGCAAAAATCTCCGGTCGATTTTTTAACAATATTTAAGTAAAAATTCTCTTATCAGTATTAGTTTCATAATGAATTATTTAATAAAAGTTTACTCACGCGAATTTATCGGAGTAGAACCACTAATTTTGGATCCAACCGAAAATCAGTTTGATTCGCGATACCCCCGCCGCTTCAGGTAAGGACTCCGGTAGGTCCCAAACTAGTTGGGCTATCCCAATTAACACGCGTAAGTAAATACGCAGTTGTAAAATAAATAATTATGAATCTTCACGAAAGTTATTAAAATAAGCCTTAGTTCTGTAATTAGGGGTAAATCGTAAAAGAAACACTAATTTTTCACCAAAATATCGACTTAAATTTGTTTAGACAAGGTTGTAACAAATTGCAAGCAATAGTTATATACAATGCGTATTTAAAAAATGACTTCAAAAATAAATTTGTTTGTGGCAGAAAATAAAAACATTTTGGTAACCTATTTTTGTTGAATCTTAAACCAACTTAACAAACAAAACTAATTTCTATTCATAGCCTTATCGATTCAAACTACATCATGAGATAAACACTAAACAACAATTGGACAGTGTATGTACCAAGCACCTGATATACAGAGCACCTTGACGATCTGAAGGTGACTTTCTCTGGCAAACCGGAATTCATTCACGGATTATTTAAAACAATGACTGATATACTTGAGATTAAAAGCCCATACAATTGGGATGTATGTTGAAGTTCCTAATACATTTGTATGCAAAAGTAGAGAGGCATGATGTAGCGATGATTGAGGTAAAATGTTTGTTCTGGCATGAGAAGGTTTTTAAGTTTCCGTAATATTTAGCCTATTTGTAAGGAATCTTCAGTGTCACGATTCCGATTCGCTCTTGGGACGATTTTTTCCATAAAGTTATTTTACTCAACTGTAATCCAGACAGCATTTTAAGATAAGACTATCATTATTAGGAAAATTAAAATGTAATGTATAAAGATGGTAGAAAAAAAGATATAATTAATCGAAATGAAGTATAATTTCTATACATTTGAGCGTTTCCGATTAAGGCTAGACTAACGATTGTGAAAACGTCTTTTACTTAGAGGTGTAAGCATTTTATTTAAAGAAGAAACTTTTCAAACGAGCTCTATATATATAGCTTATCTACTGATGATAGTTATTTACTATACTTAAAAACATACTGCACAATTCTATAGTATTACTTTTGGTAAAATAAATTGGCGCCCATCAGTCGTACGCGCATCTGCTTTCACTTCTCGTCACGTCATTCAAGGCGTCAATTTGTCAGTTGCTGTGTTTTGATCTCTATTACGGTATGTGCGAACAAGATTCCAAGCTAATTAGATAATCACACATGATAAAAATGTAAGCAACTTTCATTATATTCACTCAGCTATAAAGTTGGAAGGATACTCAAATAATGCTGAGCAAAAACTGGTTGTAAAAAATACATCTATAATTATATAACCCCTTCTGACGCAGTTTCTACATCCTAGCGTTTTCCCAACCATGTTGGGGTTGGCTTCCGGTCTAACCAGGTGCGCTAAGCACTAGTGTTTTACAAGATGTTACTGTCTATTTGTCCTCCTGCACAGAGTGCCTAAACAGAGTCCAGCAACCCTATATCCCTTGGGCTGGTTGTCAGACCTTCTAGCTTCTAAATACCCGAATGGCTGTTAAAGATGTATAAAACTTGCCAGGGCCAGGGACCGACAGCGTAGCTTAACCTGTGTGTTGTAGCTTAGCCACGAGCTCGTCACGCACTTGCCACTCTATGCAGTCTGGTAATTGAAATAAAACCATTAACACTATAAGGTGCAAACGTATAATTAAAAATTTACATTGCTCCATTACACATGATAAAATAAAATACGGGTTTTCTAACACCAAAACACAATAAATATTAATGTGCAAAATAAGTTACACGTTGTTATTATCCATAAAGGCTTTGACTTGCTCTTGATACATGCGGTGTTTCTCCTCTAAGGACCTCAAAGCGCTCGATGGTCTGGCTCCTCCCAGGTTCACCATTAAACTGATCTGTACTGGAGGAATGCTTGCATCCGCTTCAGTATTAATACCCTTATTTTTAGAACTAGATTTAGTCCTGACCTTAGTTCGGGCCTCGCTCCGCAACTTGTGTACATCAGGTTTAACTTCTATTTTTTTTGTTTCCGTTTTCTGAACACTTGCATCGTTTTTTTTCGTGGCTGGCTGCTGTTGCTTCTGCCTCTCCTTTTCAGCGTTCCGTTCTCGAATTCTTTGAACATCGGCGGATTTCGATTTCAAGTATGGTGTTTTCAGAATTTTAGAGGACTTGTCATTTATGGATTTATTTACTAAGTACGACGCACTGACTTCCTCGTGCCGCTCTTTACTAGAACCCTCTTTAGCCGTAGCAGTTCTCTTCACTGACACATCTTTCTCAACCTTCTTCTCGGTTTCAGTTTGATAAGTCTTTTTGTAAATCCGAAGACGATTTTCCATTCTTACTTTTTCTGAATACCTTTGTAGACTTCTAGCCCTTTCCAGTCTCGGTTTAATCTTCTCTATATCGGGCCCCAGGCCTCCCAGCTTCACATTCTGTATAGGTTCCACTGTAGCCCGTCTTAGTCGTCGCGGGTTGGAAATCTCGGACACACTCCTCAGATTATCAGGATGATCATCACAAACGTCATCAGGTTTACTATGCATTTCTTCAGCAAAATGTAAATCGTCTTCTTGATCGTCATAAGAGTTATCCAGATAGCTTTGCAAATCTCGATTTAAAAGTTTCTCATAATACAACTCATTATAAGGTTCTGTATTATAAAACCCCGGTACTGGATTATTAGCATCATCGCCAATACTTTCTCTTTCAGTATCACCGAATTCTGGTGAAAGAGAGCGAATTTCATTATTATCCTTCCTCCTATCTCCTTGGTTAGGAGTGAACTGCTTACGGAACATCTCCAAGTATGTGGGGCGTTTAATTTTATCTCTATCTTTATTGACGAGGTAGCTGTTAGTTTGCGACATTTCTTTATTAAGCTTCTCCTTCAATCTAAGGTATTTGTTACCTGTATTGTTTTGTTTTCTTTTCTGATCTTTCGGCACCTTTATGAGCACGTCTTTTTCGTAAAATGGAACAAGTATGGTATCAACCTTTTCTTCGGAAACTCTGGTTTTAATGGACGGTTTACGTTTAAAAGTTTCCAAGCTATCTAAGGATATGTTGCTATCAGTACTTGAGTTTTTATCCATTGTTCTAAACGTAAATTTAAGTCTTTTTCTTTTGCTCATAAATAGATACGACGACTTGTCCATTACGTCAGATTGACAGTGACTCAAGTATGGATATAAAATACAGCCAGGAGGAACGAATGTTATCCAGTCTCTTTGAACAGTAAGTAGTATTTATGTATGTGAAAAAAATGTCCATTGTTATCTGTAAAGAGATGTTCGCAGTAAATAGTGGGATTGTCAGAAGTCCCGACGTGTCGTACTCGTAGTGGGCCTGGCTGGCATCGAGCCAGATTGGAATAATGCGCAAATTGCTTTACGCCCTAGTCGGCAAGTTGGGTGGCGGCATGCACGCGTCGCTCTGCAGTAGCGACGCCTGTCCGTTGCCTCGCTCACCCTGTCAACACCATTTCTGCTTCATTTCTTTATATACGTGTTCTAGAACCTCTGAAAATAAATCAATTAAAGATTTCTTCGAAATAAGATGTGACAGTAATCTTGAAATATTTGGCCTTAAGCTGAGATATGTAACGGAAAGCTTTACTCGCAATAACTGAGTTTAAGCCGCCTCTTTGATATTTTGCCAAACGTTTCGGTCATTTACAGGACAGACCTTTTTAGTCTAGCAATCAATTAGGTTTATTGATATTATAAATATTTTTGCCGATATCAGGGGCATTGATGTAAATTATACAAACTATAAGTTACACAACGATAATTTTGTGCAATACAATTGTGTAGCGAACTGAAGAAAACGTATAGTTTTGACTTCAATTTGAGTGTAAATTCCATCAATAAACAGTTTTTTTCTCTGAAAAAAAAAAAAAACTCCGACCAAAATATTTGAATCACTTGGATTTTCAAGTCGGTTGCACAAAGCCACCCAGGCTCGAAACAAGCATTTCTGGAATTCAAAAGTTCTTGTCCTAGACGGGGATAGAACTTGCAATTGTACTGTCAGATTAGTAGCTGTCGTCATTTTTTTAACTACTCGTCGTAGCTACTTATGATAACAAGGATTTAGCAAGGAAAGAGGAAGCATCCAATCGTAATTCTGTAAGAATAGAAAATTGTTATGCAACTTTCACTTCTAGCATGTAAAGAACATCTAAAGAACGAAATATCAATATTTATATTGAGTCATTAAATTCTAAAGAACTAAATATTATTTTTCTTCATATTTAAACAAACCTCAACTGAGAAGCTATGATAATATATACAACTCAGTAGCAAGCAGATTTCTGAGGGCCTACCAAGACCTTCTAAAGGAATATTACTGCAGATTTTAAAGCGTGACAGCGCTACACGGTCTAGAGCGCCATCTCTCTCCCACACTCACTTTCCAAATAGCTTTAAGACGTGGTGGTAGGCTTTCTGATTCCTGGTTGGCCCCCTGCCAATGTCCGCGGGAGATAACGGATTGGGGGCAAGCCACGACCCGGCCCCACTTATAATTCCCATATAATGCCTATTTTATGCATCCAAAAGAGGTTTACTTTCGACTTTTGTTTTAATTTTAGTGCAGTCGTTCTTTTGGTGACAAAATTTCTGTTTTTAATTGTGTCTTTATAGGTAAGTATATTGTTTGACGAGTCTTATTGATTAAGTTATTGAAATAGGCATTATATATAAAATTCTTATACCATCTTTCCTATATTGATGGATGTAACAATGTTTGGTTGCAAGTGTAGGTCTGTCTATTTCCGTAGACTGTTCCTATTAAATGAAAGTATAAATTTAATCTTTATTTAGAAAGTAGACAGCCAGTAGATTCAATAGTGCACCTAAGTGTAAAATGTGATTGAAAAGATCCACTAGAGATTTGAAAAGGTATTATCATTAAATTGTATTGATTTTAAGAAGCAGTAACAGCGGAAAGTCTTGATTTAGAAAGATACAACAAAATCGGTTAAGCGCGAGTCGTATTCATGGCACTTAGGATTCCGCACAAATAAGCTAAAGATATACTAATCGCTTGGGTAACAAATAAATTTGAGTGTATCCACTGTCAAATGTATGACCATTCTGTGAAAATTAGACTGTCTAGCTATCACGGTTCACGAGGTACAGCCTGGTGATAGGCTAACAGAAGAAAGCGCACTCTTAGTATTATTATTCTGGTTTATACTTTGGGCAAGGATTCCTAGAGAGTATTGGCGAAAGTCTTTTTTTGGTACATCATAAATTGTAGTCTCCCTTACAACTACCTACCTATCTACCAATTGATTGATTACAAATCTTACTGCTATTTCAATATAAACTATTAAACATTATTGTATAAATATCCTATTATATTAGATTGTATAGATTTTATCGTGTGAGCAAATCATCTAATGTCTTTACACCTCATTATCATTTAGATGACAGGTTTATCATTATAAGATATTTGTTAAAGGCAATGTTAACTGCTTCGTGAACTAATCAAACTGTTAAGGCCAACGGTAGCGTACCAAAAAATAACAATACAATGTAAATTAAACCGTAAGTGGTTATTCTAAGGTCTAAAACAGAATGCAAAATAGGTCTATTTCATTTAAGATATCTACAGCGTAAATTGATCTTTACTGACTTATCTTAAAGTTTAAAATAGCGATGTACGTAGGCCTATTTGAGTATTGCATTGCTGAAAATCTATACCAGCAAATTGAATCTTATGTAATTGTAATAAGGGTTATACAGATATGTTTGTCTCGATATTGACAGCTTTGACATCACGATAGCATCGATGACATTTGAATTTAGAACCGGAAAGCTAATTTAAAAGGACCAAGAGGAATGACGTCATCCATAGATCAGCAAGCATACATTCTTTAATTTAGTTGAGAATTAATGATTACTTTATTAATAGGAGCATTAAAATTAATATAATGCAGTAAAAGTGCTATCATATTATTTAAACTAATATAATATGATTTTCCGTTGATTACTTATTATTTTTTTTGCAATACATTTGAAGTGATGAAATCATAATATCCTTTTATAACAGACATTTTTGAATTTCGATAATTTGGTCATCGCTACGTCGCGGTCGGTGCAAGCCTAATATTAATAGGCATTGAATCTTAAAAAAAGTCTACAAAGACCTTGGCATTTGTACATCTTGATAATTATACATTGAAATTGAATTAAGTGACTTGTTACCTATTTAATTCACTGTAATAAATAGGTATAAATGTCAATCGTATTGTTTTTTTACAGGTTATAGGTTAATATTAGCGTTTTTAATCCTTAAATTGTCTTAATATCAAATGCGATTAAAATAAACTATCCATTTTTCAAATTTTTTAAATCCATCGAGTGCCAGGTTTCAAATAATTTAAATATACAATTAAATTATTTATCAGTATCAATCGCGTCTAATTATTTTTATTTTTTTATATCGAACCTTGATGAATTATGGGTTCTTTATTAAAAAAAATTCTTCGCGGACTTACATCGTAGAAAGCGCCTCTTGGCGCCATTGCTGGCGCGCCTTTTTTTAAGCTAACGGCAGAAACAATAGCGTAGAAAGCAGGCATAGACAAAAAATCTGTGTTCAAAGATGTTTTTAAATGTCAATAAAATTTATTACTATAAACAAGACCTTGGCCATTGTTATCGTGTTTTTAAACTGTTTATTTTCCCAATTAGAATAGATATGCATAAAATGGATCTCTCTGTTACAGAAGACAGGTTCACACGTAAATGCAACCTTTTTATTAACACCTCTAAAAAGCTTATTAATGATATATTTACTTAATCTTTGAGTACTAGATGTGATAAAATGCTTTTACTGCTAATCCGTGTAAAGTAGGCTTAAATTATAGCTGAGATTACAAATATACAAGGCAATATAAATTAGAATGGTTTAGGCAACTTAAGGCGTCTACACACTGAAGACTACCAATTTAAGATGTTATAATGTTCAAAAAACTGTAGTCTATTAATTTACTCAAGTGTCTATTAAAAGATTTTTCAAAGTTAGTATTTTTAATATAGCAACGAAAATATAGATTTATCTTAATTTTGACGATTATTGAGTAAACTTAATTTTGAAAAAATCAGA
This sequence comes from Trichoplusia ni, assembly GCF_003590095.1. Taxonomy (NCBI): domain Eukaryota; kingdom Metazoa; phylum Arthropoda; class Insecta; order Lepidoptera; family Noctuidae; genus Trichoplusia; species Trichoplusia ni. The sequence goes on from NC_039492.1 coordinate 9,718,560, forward strand.
CCTATATTTAAGTAGATATCTACAAAATTAATCCCGATGTACAGAAAAAGTGTTTACCTAGATCAAAAAAGGATTACAATATTGAGATGATTGAACACAAGTACATTGACATACAAACATTAGTGTACAACAAGCCTAAGCCTATTTAGGCCAAGGTGCATCAAAATGGGTGTCAATTTAGTTGACAATGATGTCTCGAGTTCTTTACACTTGCGCTTGCGCATTAAGACTTAATACGTACCTGACAATGTAGGCCTTTCACGGCCAACCATTGATCTAGTGTGTAGGCGTCATTGTTAGTGCTAAGTTGTGTGTATAGATGGCGCTGTGATACGAGTGGTAGATTTCGCACTCAATATCGAAAATAATTTATTCATATCGATAGACTGTTATTTAGATTCGAATATCTCGAACGCATTGATAATAAAGGCTCTGATGGTAGTTAAAATTGAGCAATTAGATTTAAGAAACTTGGCAAATATTAACAATAAAATGTTTCTACGTAGTAACTTATAAATTCGGTATCTAAACGTTAACGTAAAAACTTAAGGAAAAAACAAATACATAAAAAATATATTCGGATTGAAATATTCATAACCTTGCATTACACAAATTACAATTACTAAAGGTACCTATTAAATATCATTTTAATAATAATTAATTCAGGTATTGATCAGAATTAATTAACATAACAGACCTTAAATAATCGAATACACCAAATACATATCCGATTACAATAAACCAAGATTCCAAAACGAATACTCTTTTAAGGAAATAATTACAACACATACGAAATCAAGAGTTCCGCCATTAAAATGAGGACGAATCGAATACTCGATATTACTCGATACGATAATCGAATGATAACTCAATTCGATATCAGTAATAACATCGTTGGATTAATGAAAATGCAATTTCCTTATTATTGTTATGAGTAACCAATGATACATTATTGAATATCTGAGGGCCTACTCACCAACTCAAAAACCAAGACATAAAAGCGAGACAGCACTATACATGAATATAGCGGCGTCTCTTTCCCACAGCGGCGACAGTAAGTTTATAAGAGTTTGTCCTCTGTAACATTTAACTCGAACAATATTAATATTTGTATTCCTTTTATGAAATTTAAAAAAAGATGATGTTAATCTGAGCAGTACTTATGTAGGTACAATGTTTTCTCGTTGCAAAAGGTCACAATATCATTATTGTACATGATAAATTGGTCCCAACAAATCGACTACATGTAATTTCAAATATGAAAATGATCTTCCGATACGAGATACAAATTGAATCGATTTATCAATATAAAAATGAGTGGGACACATCCTTAACTATATTGATAATTAAAATGTTCATAATTATTGTTTACGGCCAGTATGTTAAGTACCTAAGTATGTAGTGTTTTTCTAGCTTTAAGTAAAGTTTCGTTTAGAGCACTCCTCATCACGGTAGTGGCTAACAGCTGCGAAACAGGTTTTATTACTTTACTAATCATAATAATTATCAAGTTGACAATTAACTTCGAACAGTCAAAGCAACACCTAACTTCTTACAACAAAAAACTACCAACCTAATCATATTTATCGTTCTGCCAACCTTACGAACTCGAGGGATGCTAGCGTCAAGCGTGAATATAAGTTATTTGATCAGAAAGCCACACAAGAAAATAACACACAACCTATTTTATACGTAACTTTTGTAGCTGTGGAAGAGAGGCATCGCTCTACACTATATTATACGCTATCTTGCTTTATCAACTGCGCTCTACTTTTATCGACATTGGTAGACCCCCAGATTAGTTATTATCTCGATTGACTACAGTGATAGTCCCCCGAGACACGTAATGCCAGGAATGATGAATCACAAATCTCTCCCTATTACTACATACGTCACGGGGTCAATAATATTAAAATCAAAGTTGGAGCATGTTTGGGAATACATCGGGGTCAATAAACTAGCGAATTATTTTTTTGTTCATTTCTTTTGTTATGTTTGCCTCGCTGACAGTTTCCTGTCAATAACAACTAGGTAAAAGAAAACATTTTTCAGAAAATCTCTATTAACAGTGCTAGCCGTTTTGATAATATTTTTGAACAAAAAAAATATCGAGACTGAGAATGTGGAAACACTAGAAATGAACTATAATTAGAATTTAAATTAACACCTATCTAGATAGTTGCTATCTAATTCCAGTTTCATCAATTTATAATATACATACTTTTAATTGATTATTTTGTAGCTACTTGTTTAATATTTTGCGATTAGCCTTATGTTCTGACAGTCTTGAATAACCAAGTGTTGAGTATAGGCAACATTCACAATATGATCTCTATCCATGCTGTCTTTTTTATATCGTCATCCAAGTCTTACTTAATCTACCGTCATCATGTCTGGTGAAGTGTCCTACCGATCTCTATTTAAGTTCCATTTCTCTTGCCGTGGAAATAGATCTTCTAGAAATACGCTTAGTGCAACATCAATTCGATTTGATAACTGACCATAGCCGTCACAATATTAATTGCCCGAACATCCTCACATCTGGATTAAAAAGAAACAATAGTAGGTATTACACCTTGACCTGTATCACGTGAAACAATTGAAGGTCGTGAAGGAACATCATCAATTTTACAGAGCATCTTCCGCGCTCTATAATTATAAACAAAACGGTCTACAGTTCCGCACATTCATAGGAGTATGTGTAGGTAGCTGGGGTTGGTTAACAAGGGTTCCGTACTATCAATCCGAAGCTTAAAGTTGCCAGCATTAGATATCAATACTACTGTATTGTTAATGTAATAGAAGCTGCCTCTACTAGTCTTAATTTCTAATACGGCTCTTGTTACCAACCATCCTTGCCTATGCATGGTATTAAGTTTGCACAGGGGATGCTAAACTTAAGAAATATTTTTTTTTGGAAATCGACAGATTTGTTTTACCTCTAGGGTAAAGGGTCTCAAGATCCGTGAAAGCTTTTTGGTTGATAGCCTGACGAAGCATCATCGCTATCTATTATAAACTATTTATGTATAACATGGTTGAATCTACCGACATCCCTGCAGTCGCGAATTCATCGTCGTTGCATGACCACAACCCTAATTGAATCATCACGTCACACTTTCCGATCAAAAATTAAAAAGTAGTAAAACGACATGCATTTTTCATTCTTAAGACCAAAGTCCTGGAGCACATAAGTCATGATTATTCATGAGCTAGTTCGGGTGGCTGTGCCCTCAACCTTCTTTGAGGGTTGAATTCGCGATTGCGTCTCTTTCACTTATAAGTCTTCTCTAGCGAAAGATCTAATTTCAAGAAAGTGATAAACTATGTAGATCATAGTTTTACTTAGTACGGAAGCTTACGGAACTCTGAAAGGGGAGCAATTGTCAGGTCAATGCGGCTATTGTTTCCTTAATGGACACGTTAACAATACGTAAGAAGCTGGTCTTTCTAGTCAGATGATCTGAAACGCATTGTTAGTGTTCTTATCTGATGATATTGAATGTGAAAGTTGAAAATTGTTTAGGTAGCCGATTTGTGATAGTTTTGATTTATATCTGAAGAATTTCTAATTTTTTTCTTTGTCCTATTAATACCAATTAATGATTAAGCTTTTGAGAGATGCTAATTATAATTCTTTATTAATGCAACAAAACTCGTCGGTTACTTATAATTAAAACTAGGCTACTTTAAATATCCTCATGTTGTTTCCAATATTCATTTTGTAGTATGCAAGTCCACAACTTTATGGAAATGATGTTTTTGAGTAATCGTCGTAATTTAAACAAATAGTTTATTTCTAAGTACTAAAACTGTGGCGGATCGACCCATGACTTCCCATAAAATCATCTAAGCTTTACTGATATACCGTAGTTCTAAGTTGTTCACAATGTACAAAATTTTCCCAACAGCACCTTCAAGGCTCCCAAAACGACAATCCTGGATCCACCACTATCTCACCACAATTTACCTCGCACTTCCCTTCCATGGTCCCCGCGAAGGGAGAACCAGATAAAAATGACGTCGAAACAAACTAGATCCTATCCCCTTATAATAAAGTAGTCTTTTCCGCGCAGTCATTTTTATCTGTTCTCCTTCCGCAGACGTTCACGAACTGGAGAGACAGAACAAGATCACCAAGCAGATACTGGAGGCCTTCATTCAGAAGAAACTCGGCTTGAAGAGTAACATGCCGAGAGCTCCTTCTATTCTGGACATTCTGCCGATGAAGATGACCACGCCGGCGACGACCAGGATGCCGGACATCGTCGAGGAGCTGGAGGAAGACCAGGATCTGGAGAATCTGGAGAATCTGGAGAACCAGCACCTGAAGGATATCCCGGAACCGCACGAGCTGAGTGAAGACGACAGCCTGCAGAGTGTGGAGAGCGAGCAAATCGATTCAATATACAACACACAAGGCATGTATTTCGATTTTCCATTCTCGATTGCATTTGGCAATTTCCTGTGTCGACTCATTCAGTATCTACTGAAGAATGAGTTTGTGGTTCTTTGTGTTCCTCTGCAGATTTTTTGTTTGTTGATAGAAAATAAGTATGAATTCAAATGCTTTTCATATCTTGAAAGTACACACACGATTTTTTATTTAAAATGACGTTATGAAAATGGCTACTAGTTATATAAAACTAGGAATATGTGATGATGTTTAAAATCTATGATTTATTTAGCTCGAAACATGACATCTGACCTAAATACCTATAGAAATGACGAATTCAAATGGAAAGTGAAAGTTCATGTCAAAATGTTATTGTGTCGACATCGAAATGCCTGAACAAAAGTTCAGGACCAACACAATAATATATACACAACTATAGATATACGAAATACTGTAGGCAGATAGCTCATAAGATACTGTATGAAACACTTCCAACTTATTCAAAACAATCCGAGTAAATATGTTTTAGATACTCTTGAAATATGTTAGCCTAACAAATCAAAACCTTGACATTAATCTTAGGCTACTATGTTATAATCAAATTTGTTTAATATCCCCACCAAACATGCGTCAATTAGTGTAGTCAAACAGTCAAACATTTGCCAATAAGACAAATAATACGCAATGT